>NC_048298.1:162743799-162954107 GCF_013100865.1 Trachemys scripta elegans | reverse complement strand
ATCTTACAGCAAAAAAACTTCAGGACCAGACTCCAAAGAGAAACTGCTGAGCTCCAGTTCATTTGCAAATTTGACACCATCAGATCAGGATTAAACAAAGACTGTGAATGGCTATCCAACTACAGAAACAGTTTCTCCTCCCTTGGTGTTCACACCTCAACTGCTAGCAGAGCACCTCACCCTCCCTGATTGAACTAACCTCGTTATCTCCACACTGATATATACCTGCCTCTGGAGATTTCCATTACTTGCATCTGAAGAAGTGAGGTTCTTACCCACGAAAGCTTATGCTCCCAGTACTTCTGTTAGTCTCAAAGGTGCCACAGGACCCTCTGTTGCTTTTTACAGATTCAGACTAACACGGCTACCCCTCTGATACTTGACTGAAAATACAGTCTGTATTCTTTGCTTTGCCTCTCTCCGCTCATCTATATTCATCTATCATTCTGGTGGACAGTTAGCGCAAGCAAAAGATAGAAGGGAGAAAGCTCATAGGAGAAATGGTATTTTAAAAAATGACAGCCCTCGAGCCCTCCCCCATTGATGGAGGGACTGAGTCGTTGTAGTATGCTGAAGAAACCTACTTGAACTTAGTAGCATCCTGGAGTGAGGTGTATTCAAAGAGATCCTGGATATCCGTGTCAGCATTCTGAGACAGGAGAAATTTCACTATGTCCACGTTCCCAGATGCGGCTGCTATGTGCAGGGGTGTTCTGCTGTAGTGGGATGGTTAATGTCAGTCTGGAGAAGAAAACCGAAAACAGCCCTTCATAATAGCAAAGCATCTCTGGTTCTGTGAGCTAATTCCCCAGTGTGCTCTGAGTAAACAGGCCCTGTAGGTGGGAATTACCGTAGTTTCTTTGTCATCATTCATAAAAATGTTGACACTTTAAAAACCATTCATTTAGATGCCCAAGTTAATATAAAATGGGTGCTCCTGGGAACATCTACTAAATAATCTGGGCCTTATTCTCCACTGTCTTGCTCCTAGTGAAGTTATTTACATCAGTGCAAAGTTGGTGCAAAACGCTACCAGATCAGAATGGTGTCATTATACACTGTACATTATGCCCTCAGTTTCCACAGGTGTAACTGACTGCATGAGGGGCAGTGGAGAAACAGGCCTTTTGAATGTGCTCCATCAGGCCTGAGCCATGTTCAGCACAACCGCTCCAACAATCTGCTGTGCCCAATCAGGCAGGCACACATATTGGCCTGAAAAACAGTATAGCTCCACTCAATTAAAAAAATGACAGATTCATTCATATGGTATTGATAGGCAACATATGTCTCAATGCCTACAGCAATCAGGGTGGCAACATTTCAGAAGGAATAAACGTAGGACTGAGCTCTCATTTCACCCCAGGAGAGAGTGGTCACTCCCTGGCAGGGCTTGAGAGCTAATGGTGGAGATATGGATATGAGCAGAAGATGATAGTCATTAGGACCCTTGTGAGAAGTAAAATGGAATCTTTTACTTTGGTGAGGATTTCCTGCAGGGCCAAGAAGTCTAGCGCCCACTGCTGCACAGGCCAGAGAGGGTAGCGTGTTGTCTAGTAAGTCTTTCTGCTCCTACTACCAAACGTACACAGCATGTCATACGAAAAATACATTAGAAGAATGTAAAGGTTACAAAGTCAAGCCCTCAAAAGTTAGATGATGCCAAAAATAAGGTTGCCTGTGCTGTCTCTGGCATATGCATGATCAGAGCCGTCCCTTTGGGTATGGCGAATCGGGGCAACCACTCCAGGCCCGTGCTTTGGGGGGCCCCGTGCTTTAGCTACATTTGGAGGCTGGAGCTGTGAATATGTCTGTGTGAGGGGAGTTTTTTGCTTATGTTGTTCAGCTGCATTTGTTAATAGCCAAGCCAATCACGGGGCTCCCATTTTGAAGGGGGATTCGCTTTTCCCAGTCCCGTCTCCTCCCAGTGTGACTTGCTCGCTGGAGGTGCGGGGGAAGGAGCAGTTATTGTGCTGTGGTTTGCATAGGTGCAGAGGGGGGTTTCCCCGGGAGGTGGTGATGGGGCTGCTGCCCAGACTCCTGGAGAACAGGAGAGATTTGCTCAGCTGCTCCCTATTTGGGGGCTGGCAGCACAGACTCTGCCTGGTGGGGGTCGCACAGGGAAAGTGATTGCAATGGGCAGTGCTGGGGGTGGAGGGAGGGGAGACTGCTTTCCCCATTGCTCCCCATCGTGCCCTGGGGGCCGAACGCTTTCATTTGGATTTCAGCCCGTTTGAAACAAGTTTGTTTTTTTGCAGGAAGGCTGAGGGTGGGGGGTTGAGCATTGCAATAGCCACTCACTTTCCCTTGGCTGTTGCCTGGGATCTCAGGTGGAGGGAACAGCCCTCGTTTTACCTCTGCAGTCAATGATTAGTTCAGCCTTTATAGGGTAGCCGCAGGAGGGTTGCTGGGGTCTCCGACCGTTTCCAGCCCCGGTGTATTGGTTTGCAAATGGGACTGAATTTCCATTTGCCAACATAAAGGAACTAGAAGTCTAAAACAAATATAAAATGATAGTGTTTCCAGTTGCTGCTTGCTAGTAAATCTAGGCATGGAGAGATCAAAACCTGCCCTGGTTTGGGGACTAGTAAAAGTGGCTTTCCCACCTCTAACTTCTATGATTTAGAGACAGTTGAGCCTCTTTTGCAACTTCTTGAACCCCACCGGATTATTTACAGGGGCAAAAAAACAAAAACAAAACCCTCAGTCGCTAAAGAGACGTATCGTTGTGTGCCTTGTATTTTATTCTTGGTAGCTTCGTGCCCTTGCTTTGTTGTTTGAAGGCTTAAGGTTTGACGATTGTCCTCAGTCCCAGATCCAATTAAAATAAACGAAAGTAAGTAGGACATAAAAGAAAGAAAAACCCGGCACTCTGATAGTGCTACCAAGCAGCAAGCTTACCTTGTTACAAAGAAAATGCTCTGGGAAATGAAGGCTTTCCCTCTGTTCTCCTTTTCTTTCCCTCTCCATCGCTGTCAGACTCAGCGAGGGGCATCATTTGCTCAGTGTTTGTCAAAAATCTAACTAGCCTTTGTCCAGTAGAAAATGTATTCTTCGCCTGTATAAAAAATGTTGAGGGGCCCATACAGGCCGATTTGGCCCAGCCCCCCTACCCCATTAGAGACAGCCCTGTGCATGATGGTACAGCCTTTGGGTATGTCTACACTGCAGTCGGTGCATGTAGACATACCTGAGCTAGCTTTGATCTGGATGAAAGCTAGCATGAGTAATAATAGCAGTGAAGCCATGGCAGCACAGGCAATGGCATGGGCTAGCCCTGCCTTTCCAGGACCCAGGGTACATACTCGTGTGGCTTCATGTCTATGACTTGAACTAGCTTTGACTAGATCAAAGCTAGCTCAGTTATGTCTACCTGGGCTTCAATCACTCCTACTGATTATGATGTAGACATACCCTTAAATTTCATGATCACACACTATTTTTTTCATTGAACCCCTGCCTGATTCAGTGCACAGGATGGATGATGCTCACTGCATAGCGGCCATTCAGTAATTCATTTTATCCTTATCCTTCTGTGTATGACTCCAGGCCTTATTTACGCCTACTATTAAAACTGTGACCTGAAAACAGACTTATTGTTGTTTTCCCCTTGTGCCTTCTATGTTGTTCATCACTATCCTATCTGAGTGTTTCACACACGTTCCTGAATTTATTTTCACAACATCCCTGTGAGATGAAGAGGTGGTGTTATTCCCATTTTACAGATAGGAAACCAAGGAACAGAGATGAATATCAAAAGTGTGAGCTGATTTTGGGTGCTCAGGTTGAGATACCGATGGCCTGATTTTTCAGAGAACTTCGCATTTATAAGACTTGTTGTTTGTTTAGAGCACAGCACAGCACCCCTTAACTTCAGTTGCCGCTGTAACTGCTCAGCATTTCTGCACATCAGACCCCAGCACCTCAAATTGGTCATCCAACAAAATGAAGACTACATAGTGAAAAGTTCAGCTTCAATGACTTGCCCAGCATCACATAGGAATTATGTAGCTGAGGCAGGGGTGGAATCCAGTTCTTCAGGGTGGTTCAGCTGCCTTAGCCACGAGACCACTTTCTTCCTGTAATGCCCTGTCTCATTCACTACACACCTTCCATCTTCTGCAACAAATGAGGCAGGCATCATAGAGAAAACAGCCTCATTCAGTACACAAACCTGAATCATTCTCTGAATGCACGGGCAACATGAATTCTGGCATTTCCGAACACATTTGCGTTCTCGATATTTGCAACATTAACCTTTTTTAATATAGTTTTTTTTTATGTAATGTCTTAGGTTTTTAAAAAAGCAAACTGAAAAAAACAAAATGCCATGAAGTAGAACTATATTGACACCCATCTGGGTCATCAGCAGGATTAAAACGTTTAGATCCGCTGCACAGACCTCTGTCACTTGAGCTAACAGTGTAACTGATAGCAATAGTAGGTTGTCATGTTCTGTATGGGCAAGCTGCTAGAGGGAGATGAGGCACACATTTTGTCATGGGGTTTCACTGCTCTTTTCTGTCAGTAAAAGAATGTTGAGACTCAGAAATCCTGGGTTCGGTTCCAGGTTCTGAGAGGAATGTGCTGTAGTGTGGTCACAGACCCTTCTGCCCCTGTTCTCCCCAAGCCTGATCCCTTCTGCCCCTGGCCGCTGTATCCTGTCCTCATTCCAGTCCCAGGACCCTCACTGCATCCCCGACCCCATCACCACAGGCATCTGGCATGTAATTTAAGCATGAATAGTTAAAGTTTGTCCAAGTTCTAAGCAACTGAACACGCAGTCGTACGATGAAAATGTCAGGCAACCTTAACTACAGGCAGGGCTGCCGAGAGCGGGTTCGGGCCACGGTGAAAATTTTTTTTTCGGGTCCCCCAGCAAGGGCGGACCGGCTAAACAGGGCCAACGGAGGGGGGGAAGCCAGGCCTGGAATTTTTTTGGGCCCCCCAACAAGGGCGGTCCGGCTAAACAGGGCCGACGGGGGAGGGGGGGAAGCCGGGCCCCCTTTCTGGACCCGGTAATTTGTACCGGCTTCCCCCCCGTCATCGGCCCTGACTACAGGCAGCACTACTTACACTGCCTATAAAATGTGCTCAATACAAGAGGAATTGGGGCTTTCTAGATGCTACACTATTTCCTTCCCTTCATGCTGGGGCTGCCCAAGGGACACATTGCAGCGATTGAACCCAAGGGCAGTGGTTACTATCTAGCAGGCTCCCTGGCTTCTCTTGCAGGAGAATGAACACGTACTCTGAAAGGAAATGATAGACTGAAGAAAGGAGAAAAAGGAAATGGTGCAGAAACAAGGAGAAAAAAGAAAGAGGCACCTCTTGTCTCTTAGCATTCCGCTGTGATAATTCTAGACTTTTCGTCGTGCATCTTAGAAATTTCCACCCTTGCAGGATGACTCCTGGGATAATCAGAGACTGTTGCCACATGGCATGTAGCTGCAGCTCATTTTTCATGGTTTCTTTGGGCACGGAAGAGAGACTGGCTGCACTCTGAAAGAGGTGAAAGAGGCAGACGATAAGAAAAGCCTCGGATAGTGTCTCACATCAGACTGTTACGACATCACAAGGGCAGTTACCATGTCGCACTAGGTGGGGGAAAAAAATCCAAGTTCTTCAGTGGAGATACTTTCTTTACTGACTGGTGTGTGCTGGTTGATTTATTCTTCTTTTGTCCAGAAACCAGTCACATTTTCTTATTTAAAAAATCAGGAGAAATGTTACCTATATTGAATCTATTTGCAGCAATTGGGTAGTTCGCTGGACTCTAGGGAGAGTTAACTGGCATCTCTTCACCATACTCTAGGAATGGAGAGCCCAGAGCTGGTGTTTTGGTCCTTGTCTTGCTTGCACTATTGTTAAGATCTTATGCTGTGTCTCAGTCCAAAATGGCTTTTTGTGGCTAAAGTATAGAACCGTAAAAACTGGCTCTTGACACACACATGCAGCATTGCAGAGAGGGCAGATTAAAAATCAATGGGTTTTTTTTAATTAAAAAAAAGTTTTTAAAAATTGAATTTAAATAAAAATCCAAGTTAAGTACAGGTTTAAATAAACCTATTTAACATTAAATTTGAAATTGATAACGCTGCTCTACAGCCAAAATGCTTCTGAAATAAATGTAGTCAAACTTTACTAATTCTGGGTCACTGAGAACGAAAATGATGCTTAAAATTGTTGATTGGCTCTAGTTTTCAAAATATACTATTGGGTCAGTACATACAACCCTTGACTTGGGAATGGTGGAGGATAAGTGAGTTATATAGGGAAGGGATCTCAATTTAAACCAGATATGACTAAAATACATCTTTGACTGGATCTATGAATAAATCTATGACTGGGTTTGGACAGTACTTGCTTTTTAGGCAAAACAATGAACGATGCAATCTGAAGCTGGTATTGCGTCATACATGATATGAATTGCATCATGTTCTTCCTAGAAGTCATGGATGATGCAATCATAACGAAGCTTACATCACTCTGCTGAACAAATTGCCCTATATCAGCTCTAGAAATCATACAGTGTCGTGCTCTCTTATTCGTCAGTGTTTGATTTTGCAAAGGGACACATTTCTGTTTAGCCAAAGTGAGCAGAGATGCCTCGTACTTGTGTGAACAGTGCAGATAACTTCTGCTATGTTTGTGGTGAAGTGACTTTTGCATCACAAAAGCGCAGTATAACCACTATGGTTAAGAAAGCCTATCACCTTTATTTTGGCTGCAAAATTGGAGATCAGGACAAGAGGTGGGCCCCACACATATGCTGCAACACTTGTGCAACAAATCTTCGCCAGTGGTTGAACAGGAAAAGGAAATCTATGCCTTTTGCAGTGCCAATGATTTGGAGAGAGCCAACAGATCATACCAGCAATTGTTACTTCTGCATGGTGCCTCCAGTTGGTAAAGGTGTGTCAAAGAAGAAAAAGTGGACTGTGCATTATCCAAACATTCCATCAGCTATACGCCCAGTACCCCGCGGAGAAGGACTGCCGGTTCCTGATGCACCAGAATCATTCTCACTTGAGTCAGACGAGGAAGAGGATGAAACTTCTGGTCCTGAACCATCAATGTCACAGGACCCACATTTTCTCCCATCCTCCTCCTCTGAACCACACCTCATAACAAAAGGTGAACTGAATGACCTTGTCAGGGATTTGGAACTACCCAAGAGAAAGGCAGAGCTGTTGGGCTCCAGACTACAGCAGTGGAATCTCCTGGCAGGTGATGTTAGGGTTTCCATGTTCCGTGACCGTCCAAAGGATCTTGTCCCATTCTTCTTCATGGAAGGTGATCTTGTAGCCTGCAACAACATCGATGGTGTGATGGCAGCCCTCAACATCGTTCACGATCCAGATGAGTGGAGACTGTTCATTGATTCATCGAAGAGGAGTCTTAAAGCTGTTTTACTGCATAATGGCAATGTTTTGCCATCAATTCCAGTTGGTCATGCAATCCATATGAAGGAAACCTATGACAACATGAAACAACTTTTGAGGTGCATAAACTATGACCAACATCAGTGGCAGCTTTGTGGCGATTGGAAGGTTGTTGCTCTTTTGTTTGGTCTGCAGACTGGATACACAAAGTACTGCTGTTTTCTCTGCAAATGGAATAGTCGTGCAAGAGATTCCCACTACATCAAGAAAGATTGGCCACTCCGACAGTCATTGGAGCCTGGGAGGAAAAGTGTTCAGCATCCACCACTTGTTGAATCAAGGAAGATTTTGTTACCACCCTTACACATCAAGCTGGGTCTGATGAAGAACTTTGTCAAGGCCATTGACAAAACACAAGCAGCTTTCAAGTACCTCCGTGGAAAATTTCCAAGATTAAGTGAAGCTAAGATAAAGGAAGGTGTCTTTGTTGGTCCTCAGATTCGTGAACTTATTCGAGATGATGCATTTGACCATGTACTATGTGGCAAGGAAAAGACGGCATGGAAAGCCTTCCAGTTAGTGGCAATAAATTTTCTCGGAAACAACAAGACAGACAACTACAGGTTGTTGGTGGAAAACCTCCTCAAGGCATACAAAAGCCTTGGTTGCAACATGTCACTAAAGATACATTTTTTGCACTCTCATCTAGATTTTTTTCCACCGAACTGCAGAGCAGTGAGCGACGAGCACGGCGAGTGATTTCACCAGGACATTGCAACAATGGAGAAACGCTAGCAGGGCAAATGGAGCCCATCAATGCTTGCAGACTATTGCTGGACAGTGACAAGAGATGCTCCATTTAATGAATACAAGAGACAAGCCAAGAAGCGCCAAGTAGACACTGAATAGGACTAAACAATGTACATAATAGTGTTTTGCCTTTTGTTTCATAATAAATTTTATTTATATAACCCTTTTGCTGATTTTTAAAGTGTTACATAAACAGGACAGGTGAAATATTATCATGTAAAGCAACCATAAACACATGAAAAGACCTAGGTTTACAATTTATGATTAAAACTCTACTATCTACACAATATACATAGACATAAAATGTAAAAACTTAAATATCTTAGAAACAGTAGCCAATCAGTTGTTTTAATTGTCATATTTGAATTCAGCACATCAAAATAGCACATTTTATCTCTGAAGCAGACGACTTCTCAAAAATTGTAGACCAGTGTAACCTATGTTAAGGCCTAAACTTATTATAATCTATTAAAATCATGAAATTAAATACAAAATAATATTAAGCAGTATATGTTTGCTGACAAGTTTTAAAGAAATTCAAACCACTGAACTGGTGGAAGTCATGGGTTAAGCACATGGAACCAGAGTTTTTCAAGTGCTAAATCAGCTTTTGTAAGCAGTAGCCTTTTCTGTGGATACAATATTTTCTTCATTTCAGTTTATTCAGCTAGTTTAGTTCAATGACTGGTTCATTCAAAGTTAGTAAACCAATTGGGAGTTGAAAAAGCAGGAAATCTTGTTTTCCTCTTCCAATCTATGAATAAAAGCCAGGTGTGTAACAGGATGATATCTACTAGCTCTACAATCCTGAAAGGCATAGGGCTTGTCTTCGCTACAGGGGTAAATCGACCTAAGTTACACTACTCTAGTTATGTGAATAACGTAGCTGGAGTCGACATAGCTTTGGTTGACTTACCCTGATGTCTTCACCGCGCTGTGTCGATGAGAGATGTGCTATGGTTGACTTACTTTACTCTTATCGGAGAGGTGGAGTATCGGGGTCGACCGGAGAGTGCTCTTCCATCGATTTAGTGGGTCTTCACTAGACCCGTTAAATCGATCCCTGCTGCATTGATTGCAGCAGCGTCTATCTCCCCGTAGTGAAGACCAGCCCATAGTGACCAGAAATAATCAGTTCATTTCACAAACTACAGATAATGCTTCCTTTGTTTAATAAATCACATAGTTTTACATGTAAAACATGTTTTGATAAAACGTACAGATGTTTTTCTTATGTTTCCAACCATTTAAGGTAGTTTCATTTTAAAAAAGTAAAATGCTGTTTTTGTGCACCTTTAATTCAATTTGAATTTCCATACAAGTAGAGCTTGCTACAAATAACTAAGTAAAAAATTAATCATCATCTAGCAAATAAATGCATCATTTGACATTTTCTAAGATAATAAAAATACGTAAAAATCGAGAATCTGAATAAAAGTATGTTAAGTTATATAATTGCTTAAAAATGTATATACATATATTGTATCTTCCTGATTAGCAAAAAGAAGCACCAAATTTAGAGTAAAGGCTATAGATAGTTGCAAATCAACATATTTTAATGGTTATCAACCAATGACTCAATCTGTCTTTAGGAAAATAACTAAAAAGTACAAATGAAAAACATGATTAAAATAGATTGTATTAAATCAAAGGTTCCTGCTTGCTGATTTAAATCAATGATTTACATTGCTTTGGTTTTAATCAATCCACCCTGGCTGCAGATAGTGTCCTTATAATGATGATTTCAGTTCAGCTATTTATTAGGTGTCAAATTCATTTATGCTGTTACTCTACTGAAATCAATGTAGTTACATCATTTGGTGGTTTGCATAGATGCATAGCCTTCCACAGCTCCCATTGGCTGGGAACGGCGAACCACGGCCACTGGGAGTTGCGGGGGGCCATGCCTGCGAACGGTCAACATAAACAAAATGTCTCGCGGCCCGCCAGCAGATTACCCTGAGGTGCTGCGTGCCGAAGGTTGCCAACCCCTGTACTAAGGTAATCTGCTTTGATCTGTTTGCTATCACTTATAATCTATCTTTTGTAGTTAATAAACTTGCTTTTGTTTTCTCTAAAACCAGTTTGTGGAATTCATAACCGGGGGGAGGGAGGGAAGAGCTGTGCATATCTTCCTCCACATAGAGGGAGGGGGTGGATTTCATGAGCTTATGCTGCACAGTTCTCTGTGCAGTGCAAGATAATACAATTTGGGGTTTACACTCCAGTGGGGGTGTGCACTTGAATGCTGGGCAACTCTCTAGCTGAAGCCTTCCCATGCAGAGCTGATCTCAGTGTCTGTGTCTTTCTGCAGCTGGGTGTGTCCCTACCTCTGTGCGTGTGCTGGAGGAGGCTTGAGGGCCTGGCTCAGCAGGACAGTGTAAGGGAGCCCAGGCTGGCGGAACAGGTGGGCTCAGTGGTACCCCAGTACATCAGGTGGCACCCCGGAGGGTGGGGGGCAATCCATCACCAGCGCATAGGTGTACATGAGGATCAGTAAATCCCTTTGTACATTGGTCTTATCAGACTGCCTGTGATCTAAAAAACTTTTTCACTTTATCACATCATTGTAGTTAAGGTTTTTTATTTAATATGGATAAATGTAAAGTAATGCACATTGGAAAAAATAACCCCAACTATACATACAATATGATGGGGGCTAATTTAGCTACAACAAATCAGGAAAAAGATCTTGGAGTCATCGTGGATAGTTCTCTGAAGATGTCCACGCAGTGTGCAGTGGCAGTCAAAAAAGCAAACAGGATGTTAGGAATCATTAAAAAGGGGATAGAGAATAAGACGGAGAATATATTATTGCCCTTATATAAATCAATGGTACGCTCACATCTTGAATCAAAAAAGATATACTGGCATTAGAAAAGGTTCAGAAAGGGCAACTAAAATGATTAGGGGTTTGGAGAGGATCCCATATGAGGAGAGATTAAAGAGGCTAGGACTTTTTAGCTTGGAAAAGAGGAGACTAAGTGGGGATATGATAGAGGTATATACAATTATGAGTGATGGGGAGAAAGTGGATAAGGAAAAGTTATTTACTTATTCCCATAATACAAGAACTAGGGGTCACCAAATGAAATGAATAGGCAGCAGGTTTAAAACAAAAGGAAGTTCTTTTTCACACAGCGCACAGACAACTTGTGGAACTCCTTGCCTGAGGAGGTTGTGAAGGCTAGGACTATAACAGCGTTTAAAAGAGAACTGGATAAATTCATGGAGGTTAAGTCCATTAGTGGCTATTAGCCACAATGGGTAAGGAATGGTGTCCCTAGACTCTGTTTGTCAGAGGGTGGAGATGAATGGCAGGAAAGAGATCACTTGATCATTACCTGTTAGGTTCACTCCCTCTGGGGCACCTGGCATTGGCCACTGTCGGTAGACAGGATACTGGGCTATATGGACCTTTGGTCTGACCCAGTACGGCCATTCTTATGTTCTTATTTTATTTTCAGAATATAAAATGCCAGTAAAGAAGTAGAGGACTTACCCGTTCATACCCAGTGATCAGTGCTAAGAACTAGATACTTCAGAGGCAGATGTGAAACTTCCATAGGGGACAATGAAACAACCTCCACGGTCCCCACAGAGGAAATTTCTTCTTAACCCTAGACAGCAGTTTACTTGTCCTAAAACATGAAAAAATTTTATGCCATATAAATTGACGACCTATCTAATGAAATAGTGCATGTTGTTATCTATATACATGATTAAGCCACTTTTTAAAACTTTCTAAGCTTTTGACCTCAATAATATGTTGTGGCAGTGAGTTCCAAGGGTTAAATATATGTAGGATAACCACATTTTTCATTAATTGACCAGAAATGTGTATTGCCCACAAGCTTTTTGGATCTAGAGCCTCTTCCTTCTGCTAGACACTGGTAAAATGGAAGCTGTTGAGCTTTAAAAAACTAGCAAGTTAAAAAAGGGGAGCAATGTTTTCAAACATGGGTACCTAAAACTAGATACTGAGATCAGCATACCCAAATATCCATTTGAGGTACCTCTTTCAGCATAGGAGTTGGGCAGCTAGGTTAGGCTGCCAAGATTGAAACTTGGTCCCAGATTTGTTAAGCTAGTTTAAAGTTCTCTGAAAGTAATCAATGGGAGGGGAAAGACTGGCAAATGGCCAGAGTGAGTTGTGTATGGTGACTTGTAATGGTGCCTTATGACCACTAGAGACCGGACTTTAATCAATAAACTTCTCTCTCAGTTTTGACTGGAATAGGACAAAAAGGCTGCAGTTCCAAAGCTGAAAGATATGTATTTTAGTACATAAAACATCCTTGTTCTACTTGTGTTTGTAGGTGGCAAAACAGAGTTTGGTAAGGATACACTGCACGTTTCTGAATGAATTTCCAGCTGTTAAAACTGTGGGCTTCTGGTCAAGGTTCCAGGCATATACTTTATGTACAATTGGCAGGAAATGCTTAATGAACTCGATAGGCAGAATAGAGGAACAGCAACAAAGGGATGAATACGACTGTGTAGTTATTTCACTGAAATCAGTGGAAGAGAATAAACTGAGAGTACTTCTGATATATACCTGTTGTCAGACTAGAAAGTAGTGAAAAGAAGTTTTTGTTTTTTCCCTGGTAGATAATGTATTTAAAAAAGACACATTTTGCTGTAATGTGCATTGCTTCTGATAGTGAAAGATTATGGCGAAGCCCTCTAGTTCCCAAACTGACTAATATCTTGATATATATTTTGTTACTATCAAACCCCCTTTTTGTGTAAATTACTCAGGTTTATGTGTTGTCTCCTTGATCCCTCTGTAAAGAGGCTCATTCCCCCCATAATTTACATTCCTGACAAAATCAAATGGCCACAAAGTGCAGGGAGTTAAAAGCCAAATATATTCTTATTTCTTGCACTCTAACATTACAGGCTAAGGATGAATAACAGTGGACGATAAAACTAGAGTGGAGCTATACACACATACTGTGAAGGGGGAAAAGATACCTGCTTATACACACAATAAATCATCCAAAACTACACTTAGCATGACATCGTGGCCCCAGTTAAGTCAATAGGAGCTTTGCCATTGACTTCAGTGGGGCCAGGATTTTTCTTACTCTTGTAAGTCAACAAGTCATTTTCTACACCTTTCACTGTGGAGTGTTCGCAACAGACTCCCAGTGCCTCTCACATCACCTGGACGCCTATTCAGATGATTTGGGTGGTCAAAGGGGAACAGTAGTCTTCCCTCCTTTGGAAAACAGCAGGGAGGATTTACCAGGGTAGGATTTATGTCCGTTTCAGGCAACCACCTCTTCCTAATGCTTTAGGAAGCCCAGCTGTACGCCACCCCAGCAAAGTAAGTGCCCACTTTATATTTGTTCTGTATATCCAGTTCTAAACTGGGTGGGGACTCACTTCTGTGCAGCCCAGGGGCTGAGTTTCTTGCACCAACATCAGTCAGGAATAACAATGTTAAAGTCCAGGGGGTTACACCTGTATAAACAAGTATAAATCAGGGGAGAATCATGGTCTCAAGTGTCCAGTTCTCATCTCAGACAACACATCCCTCTTGCAGCTTGCATAAGGATCAGGAAGAATTTCAGCCTCTGAGCTCAAGAAAGTCCTGGGACTGCTCCATCCCAAATCTCCTATGGGTGTAGGGAAGGGGAGGAGAGGGATGAGTAAATAACTGGGCTATACCTTCCCCCCCGTTATGCACCAGCCTTTGCATTGCAGTCGTAGGAGCATAGTCTCTCTGCAGTCAGGAGCTCCAAAAGGCATTTCTGACTCATTGAGACAAAATGCTCACTTCAAGTGCTGCCATTTGGGTGGTGGGACTGCACGGTGCTCTTTTACTGTGGGCTGCTTTGGGTACGTCTACACAACAGGTGTGTAGACATTGCAGCTGGGGCTGGAAATCAGGCTGTGATGCTCCCCTTCCCTCCTTGAGCCTGAGCCCAAATGTCTACAGAGCTATTTCTCGTGCCATAATGCGAGCCTGGCAAGCCCGAGTGTGTAGACCCGGGCTCTGAGACTGGCTGCCCTTTGCTGGGTAGACATCCCTAAATGGCACAGTCAATGTGAGGAGCCAAGATTAGAAACCATGCCTTGTCTCCTGAGCATTTAATTTGGGTTAAGTTTAATTTGTCAGATGTAATGAAATAAATCTGCAAATAGGGGATTGTTGGAAGAAGATTTAAAAGTACGTGTTACAAGGGACACTAGAAAGCTTGTCCAGTTGGTGCAATGTTAGCATAGAATTATGGTTGTCTTTGTGCTCCCTTGACCACCTGAAGCATCTCTCTCATCTTTATAATTTATTCCCACAATGCATCTTGTTTCTAAAGCTCTCCCCCCCACTTAGGGGGCCTTAATATTTTGGAACTAAAAAGAGGGGTATAAACTGTCAATCGAGACACTGCCGTAGAAACGGCTTGCAATTTCCACCCATCCCACTGACCCCTTTATCTGTTACGCTAGTCCGCTCATTTCATCCCCAGAATAATCGCGATCAGGGGAATGCACAGGGCCAAAGGGGGTTTTTCTCCATAGATCCACCATCAGAACTAAGTCAAACTTGCCCATCTGCTTTCACCGTTTGTTGGTGTTTTCCCCTCATTAGTTGTGCCCTCTGCAAAATCATTGAGAGACTCTTGAAGAAATGAGCCCTGGAGACAAAAAGCAAACTGGAAATTCCCAAAGAGAAGCTGGACAAGTGTGGTGGAGGGTGCAGCAGTGTTATCAGTAAGGGGATAATCAAAGTAATGGGTCAGATTCTGGCTTGATTTGCACAACTGAAGTCAATGGTGTTGTTAGAAGTGTAAGTCAAGGAAGAATTTGGCCCAGTGTTTCTCCAGAGATCACCCCAAAATGGATTGTTCCTTAACTGTGGGCAGTAAAACTGATATGTTTTACATCTAGAATTCCTGGTGTACAAACTAAATGAGCGGATTTAGGGATAAAATTAATTCACTGATTGATCTTGCAAAGGCGGAATGATGAAGTGGGGAGTCCCTGGTTCAGAAGCTGTGAACCTAGTGCTGCAAAATGCAAAGGATGAAAGATATTTTTTTTTGTATGGTCCTAATATCAGGTTATATGAAAATGTGCCGCTGCTATAGCTTTGGAATAAGCAGAAGTCCAGATAAGCTTCAAAGGAAGAAAGGCCTTGAGCCACAAAGGCTCAGCTGAATCACCAACTGGACATAAATGGGTCTCCTTGTATGGGGAAATGGGAGTGATGAGAGTACAGCTGGATATTGGACTATGAAAATTTGAGGCAGCCCTCCTTGTACGCTCCAAGGTCATGTTCAGGATCCTCCGTTAAAGATTTAAAATGCCTTTTCAGGTGAGTTCATAGCATATACTAAAAAGTGCCGTGGGCAAATAAGATAAGAAATCGGACAGACTGTAGTTCCAGTTGTCATGTTTTTTACTAGATCTAGAAACTGAATGTTCACCAATGTGAAGAAAAAGAAGACTACAGTATTTGCTGCTGAATTTTGAGTGGTCAGTGCTATGCATTTGTAGCTATTTTGGCTGAAGAGTTCAAAGACATTCTAGGCCTGATTTTCAGAGGGGCTGAACTCCCACAGGTTCCACTGAAGTCCGTTGGAGGAACAGGTGCTTGTATTTTAGAAAATCATCCCCTGTGTAAGAGCTATGTCCTGATTTGCAATGGTTGAACAATTTGGGGATCTAATCCCCTAGTGCTAATGGAAAAGTTTCAGGGGATTGGGTTAGTGGATTTTGGTTCAGGCCCATCACTAAATGTGTTGTCAGAACAGGGAAGTCATTATGAAAACATGCCCAAGAGAGTATGTTCAAAGTGCTGGACTAGATTATATATGTTATAGAATAACTCTATTCCTGTGAACTAGATAATCCAAACTTTGGCAAGTTCAGATCCAAGCTAAACCCCCACAACTCAGCTTTGGATCCAAAAATAATACTGCAGTACAAACTTCGTTTTTCTGGGTTTTTTTGCCGTTCTGTCACGTGTTTCTGCATAACTTTCCACCTCATATGCTTTTCCAAGCACGAGGAAATCACACAGCTCTAACATCAGCTACTTCCACTGGCTTGAGTAGTTTACCAGATGTTTAGCTTTGGGCTAGATTTTGCTTTCAGGAGACAATGCAACATACTTACGATGTGGAAATTTAATTTGGACACAAGGACCCGTAAGCTGCTAACAAAACCAATCTGCAATATCAAAATACTATTCAGAACCATCATCTCTCAGGATATTTGTAACCAGGCTATCTATCAGCCTGCCAAAAACTTGATGTTACCTCTCAAGGTATAAAGGACTGTCTGGATATGTGGACTCCCTACTCAGATCCTACACCACCAGCACTCCCAGCTATCTCGGTGACACCACTGATTTCCTGAGAAAACTACAATGCATTGGTGACCTTCCAGAAAACACCATCCTAGCCACCATGGATGTAGAGGCTCTCTACACAAACATCCCACACACAGATGGAATACAAGCTGTCAGGAACAGTATATCTGATGATGACACAGCACAACTGGTTGCTGAGCTCTCTGACTTTATCCTCACACACAACTATTTCAAATTTGATGACAATATATACCTCCAGACCACTGGCACCGCTATGGGCACCCACATGACCCCACAATATGCCAACATTTTTATGGCTGACCTGGAACAACGCTTCCTCAGGTCTCGTCCACTCATGCCCCTTCTCTACCTACGCTACATTGATGACCTCTTCATCATCTGGACCCATGGGAAGGAGACTCTGGAAAAATTTCACCACGATTTCAACAGCTTCCACCCCACCATCAACCTCAGCCTGGACCAATCTACACGGGAGGTCCACTTCCTAGACACCGCGGTGCAAATAAGTGATGGTCACGTTAACACCACCCTGTACCGAAAACCCACCAACCGCTATGCCTACCTTCATGCCTCCAGCTTCCATCCCGGACACACCACACAATCCATTGTCTACAGCCAAGCACTGAGATACAACCGTATCTGCTCCAACCCCTCAGACAGAGACCAACACCTACACTAGTTTCACCAAGTATTCTCAAAACTATGATACCTGCATGAGGAAATAAGGAAACAGATCAACAGAGCCAGACGTGTACCCAGAAGCCTCCTACTGCAAGACAAGCCCAAGAAAGAAACCAACAGAACTCCGCTGGCCGTCACATACAGTCCCCAGCTAAAACCTCTCCAACGCATCATCAGTGATCTACAACCCATCCTGGACAACGATCCCTCACTTTCACAGGCCTTCGGTGGCAGGCCAGTCCTCGCGCACAGACAACCAGCCAACCTGAAGTCTTTCGTGTGTAGAGATTGAAAATTAAATCAGTGATCAGCACTATAAAACGAGTGTTCACAGTGGATATTCCTGTTCCCTAGAGTCTATTATGGGAGAGGCAGGCACATGGCACCATCCTCTTACTGAGAGTGTATTGTGCATACCCATAGAACCATAGGGTTAGATGGGACCACAAGGTCATCAGATAATGATATATATTTACCAGTGATTACAACAAGGATACCAACTAAGATCATATTTCTCAAGGCTGACAGAGTTTGATGAAGTACTTCATATACTATGGGATTCCTATTGTAAATTGGAATCCTATACCTGACCTTCCCCTCCTTCACTCAAGCATATTTGAGCCTGCTAGGGTATTCAGATGAATGATTTTTTGGTAAGGTGTCCCAAGTAAGGGTTGGCTCTTCATCTGTGTTTCTATAACTACCACAATGTGACCCCAGTCCTGACTGGGGCCTTTGGATGTAATCATAATATAAATGGTAAATACTATGTGCTAGATCTGTTACCATAGAAAGGCCAAAGCTACCTTTCCCCTGTGTCTCTCCATCGCACTATCACACGTGGAATTGTCACCTTGGTTAATTCTCTTTCTGTGCTGGCACTACCATAGGTTGATAATCATATTTTGCCCTGTTCCTTAGGCTGCATTTTGAATAATAACACCACTTAGAAGGCTTAATTTGCAATATTTTCCCCATGTATGTTACACTATGATTTAGAGGCATCAGAGAGATGAAGTGTCATTGCAGATAACTCCTCCCTCCTTTCCCTTCATGGTGCCTCATCCAGTTTTGTATGGATAATTTGCAGTTATACACAGCTCCCTTTCAGGATTTACAGTGACTTGGGCAGTATGTGCCCGATTTACAGAGTGTTGAGCACCCACAACTTCAGCTGACTTCAGTAGGTGCTACAAGTGTTTAGCACATCTGAAAATTCAGGCACTCTAGTGTCCGTTTTGTCCAACACTGGAATTTTTTCATCCTGTTTCTACAATCACTGTCAGAACCTGCTCCACTTCATGATTTGCTATTGCTGGGGACCTCTAGCCCCCAGTCTGCAACTACCTGCAACACTTTCAGTGTTTGTGTATCACTGGAAGGCACTTATGCCTTGATATCAGTTGGTTTACTTATCTTTGTTTCTTTTTGGAGGAGCTGTTTAAGTCTGCTCTTTCGGTCTAGAGTTGCTATTTTATACTGTTTTGTCCTTGAAAGCTAAGCATTAGAAGCTTGGCATGGGGAAAAGTGAAGGGATAAAGTTAAGAAAACATTTTAATGGTAGCAGAGAGCCAGATGGTCTATTTTAATTGTTTGTGTATAAACACAAAGACACACTAATAGCTAGCCCATTACAAGCACAGTCCATTATCTTGCATTTATTTCTCTTCAAAGAAGACTCCTCTTAGGATTCATTACTGCCAAATACACAGGAGATTAACCTGTTTTCTTAATGGTCATGTATATTGATATTATAATCTGCTCTGTATAATATTGTCCTACATCGAGAAAATGAGAATAACTCTAGTATGAAGAATCCTTTTGCTGGTGGTGATGTCTGAGTCCCTTCTTAATGTATACAGGGGTTGAAAGTGGGAGCTCCTCTGTTGACAACTTCATGTTGCTGGACTCCCTTCTGAAGTTTGCATTTAAGTGATGGTTGAAGCTGTATATTGGTCATGATTAATTCTTGAAAATACCACAGTTGAGACATGGTGGGAGGGATTTTAAAAAATGCTTACTTCGGTCAAACTCTGCTCCCATTGGAGCCAACGGTAGAACTCCCACTGACTTTAATACAGGGTGTGACGTTATTGACATAAACTGGGACCATATAGATCATTGTTGCAACCAAGGTCCTGTAGTGGCACCCAAATCTTGTATAAAGGGGGTCAAATGGGGTGTCTAAGACAAGGTTATGGTTTACTGGTTATGATTATGCTGTCTATATGTGTGTATCAGTTTTGTAGTTGAAGTTATGAATATTGGCTCTATACTGTCTGTATGGCAAACTTATGCTATGCTGCTGGGTGACATCCCAGACAAGCTGGGATTAGCTCTGCCTAGCCTGCATGATGGCCCATTAAGGACCATCAGCTACACAATGGACCCATTGAGAGAAGGCAAATATGCCGTCAGACTCAGCAAAGTATGCAGGAACTGGCCCATGTGACTCCAGGCTCCATTTTGCTGTAGTTTTCCACAGTAAGAACAAAGAGGTGTTCTTACACCTGGAAAAGACTATATAAGGCTGATGCCTCATCTTCATTTCGTCTTCAATCCTGCTTCATACCTCTGGAGAAACTTTGCTACAAGCTGAAGCTCTGAACAAAGGACTGAGGACCCATCCCAGCGGGGGATGTATTCCAGAGACATGATTCGAACCTGCAGCTTATTCCATCGCTGCTGCAAGCCTGAACCAAGAACTTTGCTATTACTGTATGTAATTGATTCCATTTAACCAATTCTAACTCTCATCTCTATCTTTTTCCTTTTATGAATAAACCTTTAGATTTTAGATTCTAAAGGATTGGCAACAGCGTGATTTGTGGGTAAGATCTGATTTGTATATTGACCTGGGTCTGGGTCCTTTGGGATCAGGAGAACCTTTTTCTTTTACTTGGGTATTGGTTTTCATAACCATTTGTCCCCATAACGAGTGGCACTGGTGGTAATACTGGGAAATTGGAGTGTCTAAGGAGATTGCTTGTGAGACTTGCGGTTAGCCAGTGGGGTCCTCTTAGTCTGGCTATTTTGGTTTGCCTTAGAGGTGGAAAAACCCCCAGTCTTGGGCTGTAACTGCCCTGTTTGAGCAATTTGTCCTGAGTTGGCACNGGGCTGTAACTGCCCTGTTTGAGCAATTTGTCCTGAGTTGGCACTCTCAGTTGGGTTCCGCCAGAACCGCATTGTCACACAGGGGTTCTCAAACTGGGGGTTGGGACCCCTTGGGGTCACAATGTTATTATATGGGGGGGTCGCAAGCTGTCAGCCTGCCCCCCAAACTCTGCTTTGCATCCAGCATTTATAGTGGTGTTAAATATATAAAAAAGTGTTTTAAATTTATAAGGGGGGTCGCACTCAGAGGCTTTCTATGTGAAAGGGGCCACCAGTACAAAAGTTTGAGAACCACTGCTTTAATGGGTACTGAGTTGAGCCAGCACTGAACACTTATGAAATTCCCACAAGGGCTCTTTTCAGAAACACAGAGCAAGTGGGTACATATTCACTGCACTGTGGCACAGAAAAGCCAAAGGTTGGTCTGCAAAGCCAAATGGCATCTTATTACCACTTCCCAGTTGAGGGAATCTAGAGTCCATCCTTCAACAGGAGGCTGGATGAACTGCATTTTGGATGAGAGGAACCCAGAGTGCAGACTCTTCTAGCAGGCCAGTCATTTTTCAAAGTCAACTGGCATCTCGTCACCATGTTCCAGGGCAAGGAACTCTGAGCTCATCCTTTTCCAGCAAGTCTGCCAGGGAAACAAAAACAAAAGAAAAAAAGACAAATAGCAAAAATATATTTTAGACCACATCTGGTCAACACACACACATTCTCTGTTAGCTACACAGTCTCCCTATCCAATATCAGATCGAATTCAAGGTTCTTCATGGGACAGGCCTACATGACTGGAGGACCCCTCTCTCTCCTGCTCGCTGGGAACCACAGAATTATCTGTGAACACAGTCAGATTGCTGGGATTGGGAAGCAGAGCTTTCTTGCTGGTTGTCCCATAGCTATGGAACTCCCTCCTCACAGAAAGGAGAATTACTACACATTTTATCACCTTCAGGACTAAGTGTATGGCCCACCTCATCCATCACAATGCCTTTCTCACAATAACACCAGCCCTTGCAAATAATAAATATGAAAGATCAATATAAAAGTAAATGGAAGAAGGGCTTAAATAACACTTAATGTTTGCTTTGAGGGGGAGGAAGAGAAACCAAAGACACTTCAGTTTGGTTTTCTCTGTAATTTTATCAGGTGCTCAGGTAAACTGGGTGTGGGATAGATTAGACTAGACAGATTAATTAGGGTGGGTCAGAAATGGCTATGGTCTCTACCCTGAGTAACTCCTACATAAGTATATTAAATATTATTTATTTTCCTTTGTGTAACCGAAGTAACAGGATAGCTCTATGACACCTACTTTGGTTTGTGTATATTGGAGTTAACTTGATATTTTCGGCTTAATTGTAGCTCTTACGAGAGAGGAGGTACATTACCTGAGTGATGGGATCTGGCAGTATGATCTCTTTGGAAGGCAGATATGGTCAGATATTCTAGAAGGAGCATGGAGAAGGATGTCCTGTGCTACACCTGTACGGTGGGGGTAGCCAGTTCTCCTACCAGTGTAGCCATACCAGCCTTGCCCCATCCAGAAATCCCATGTAGAGATACCCCACTTTTAGCCCCTGTGTTGGCAGCCAGACTGATCCCAGTTTATCTTGCAGAGAGGGTTAACAATAGGATAGAAACTTTGATCTAAGCCATCAGTTTGAACCTGGTTCAGATCAATAGTGATGGAGGGGGCGGCAGGATATTTTCAAAGATACAGATGGAAGGTAGGCACTCAGCTGCTCAACTGAATGCTTATGGGAGTTAACTGTCCTTTGTGCCTTTGAAAATCTCCCTCTAGAAATCATGTCTGTCTAGTGGGTCATTTACAGGCCTAAGTGCAATGAGTTGGTAACTCCAGTGAACTTCCTTGTGGATGGATGTCCATATCACCATCACAACGGGCCTACTTGTTAGCAATCTCAGCAGAGAAGCCATGAAGATTGTACTGTATTCTCACACCTACAGTTGTTCATATGGGTCAAGGTTCAGACACAAGGGTGGGGAGCAGTGCTGGGAAACTTGAATTACTGCTGCGCTGTTCTGTAGATGGAGAATTTCAGTTTTCCTCACCTTCACTCTAGCACCTTTCATGAGTGTTTCACTTTATTTTATAAGGAAAAATAAATTAAGTACACGGTATGTTGATGCTGATGGCTCTGAGTTTGCTGATGGCTTGAAAGGGATGAAGCTAATTGTATCAGTTACATGGGTGGGATCCATTATTGTCCTCCGTTAAACCAGTGGGAAGACTCATCAGCTTCAATGGGAGCAGGGACAAGCCCATTTTATTGCTTAACAAAATATCCTGTGATGCAAGGGATGTGATCTGCTACCATACAGCCAGGGCAGAAAGAAATGATTGAAATAAAATGAAAGTTAAATCTTTTTTTAAATTATGCTTTGGTTAAAAAATACATAGAAATTAGGTACAAAATCCTGCTACACTAACAGAAGGTAGAATGTTTCCAGTATTTTTATGGATGATAATATGGTGATATATTTATCATCAAATTATGGGTAACAGAAGTTTCTTCGATCTCACCCATGGTTGTGTCCTATATATTTATTATAAAGTGAAGGGATAGCTGCCGCAAAAAAAAAAAAAAAGGAGGGGGGGGGATTTCCAAATTTCAGATTCAATGCCAAAAACATTGACACAAGAGGAGTTGTGGATTGGGCTCTTCTCAACAGGTTACACTGCCCAGAATTAATTATGTTTCTCCAGTCAAGATTGGGGTTGCCAACTTTCTAGTCGCACAAACCAAATATCCTAGCCCCGCCCCTTCCCCGAGGCCCCACCCCCCGCTCACTACATTTCCCCTCCTTTGGTGGCTGGCTCTCCCCCACCCTCACTCACATTCACTGGGCTGGGGCAGGCGGTTGGGGTGTGGGAGGGGGTGAGGGCTCTAGCTGGGGATGTGGCCAGAAACCAGGGGTTCAGGGTGTGCTAGGGGGCTCTGGACTGGGGCAGGGGGGTGCGGGCTCTTGGCTGGGGATGCAGGCTCTGGGGTGGGGCTGGGGATGAGGGGTTTGAGGTGCAGGAGGGGGCTCTGGATTTGGGGGGGGGCGCTCAGGGCTGGGGCAGGGGGTTGTGGCTTGGGATTGGGGCACGGGCTTACCTCCGGCGGCTCCCGGTCAGGTGCGCAGTGGCGTGGGCTAAAGCAGGCTTCCTGCCTGTCCTGACTCTGCTGCGACTCAGGAAGCGGCCAGCAGGTCTGGGTCCTAGGCAGAGGTGTGGCAGGCGGTTCTGTGCGCTGTTCTCGCCTGCAAGCACCGCCCCCTGCAGTTCCCATTGACTGTGGTACCCGGCCAATGGGAGTGCAGAACTGGTACTCGAGGCAGAGGCAGTGCGCAGAGTCCCGTGTTCCCCCCCTGCCTAGGAGCCGGACTTGCTGGCCTCTTCCGGGGTGCAGCATGGAGCCAGGACAGGTAAGGACTAGTCTGCCTTAGCTCCGCAGCACCGCTGACCGGACTTTTAACGGCCTGGTCGGCAGCGCTGACTGGAGCCACCAGGGTCCCTTTTTGACCGGGTGTTCCGGTCAAAGACCGGACACCTGGTCACACTGCTTGCTACCCTGAATCACAAAAGCAAATAATGTCAGTAATCTGTGGAACAAACACTGCTTACTCAATTAATGAAATATTTTGATCTGTGTAGAAAATTATTTTGATATATACAGTAACTAAGATTAATTTAGTGACCTTGTCTCATTAAGCACAGATTTTATAGGACAATGAAAGATTTTTATATGGTGTTGTGTGGGATTAAGGGGGATTAAATGTTTGACATCACCCTTTTGTCTGCACAGGGCTACATTTGCTTTATCACCCACTCAGTAAGCTCTCATTCGACTAAGAACCTACCCTGAAAGAGTGGAAGCAATGGCGCAAACAGAGAATCAACAAAATAAGTGGTTATATTTATTACATTTCTAAAGGCAAACTGTAGCTGCTTGACAGCAGGTACCCTAGTATGTGGATTTTAAGGAATTTTTGCAATTTGCTAGAATAAAAGGAGAGCTCAGAGAGGAAATCCAAACTGGGATGCCTTTGTCTTCTGTTTTCAGTGATGCCTCGTTATACTTGCATCCTCTTTATGGTATGCTGTCTCTAAATAACAGGACCACTAAAAGTGAAAGGTCATTGAGGTGGATTGGTTGAATCCATTGCATTTCTGTTTTGGTAGACATGGTCCTGGTAATAAAACTGCTGCTCTTCACCTGCCTCTGGCCAACAGCTGCACTAACCAGTGTCAGTTCTCAAAGTGATCATCATCATCATTTTCATCATCATCATCAACAGAAATGCTCATCCATGAAGAAGCATAACAGGTAAGCGGTATACCCTGGCTCACTGCTGCCCTTCTGCTAATAAACATTGTGTGTCTGTCACCAAACCTAAGAAGGCATTTTCTTTGTTCAGAGTCCTACTTGACTGGTCTTTGTGTTTGTAGACCACTTAGCACAGTGGGGTCCTAGTTTTGCCTGGGGCATTTGGGTGCCCCCATGAGACAAAAAGTAATTCTATTTTACAGTAACGTTTCTATCACTGATCATTCTGTATCGTGATTATAAATACTTATATATATATAGTGTGTGTGTGTGTGATCAGTTAGATAATGTTTGTACAGCTCTTTGAAAATGTAAAGCACCACATAAGAGTTAAGTATTGTGATTACTGTATTACTGTCAACATACAATTGTTCGAGCATTTTAGTTTCTTTCTATCATCAGAAACAAATTCATATCTAAAATTGGGTTTATGCTATCATTATTATGTTATCTTGATTGCACTAAATATCAGTGTAATAACTACTGTATCCAGATGCTTTTTTCAACAACAGAATAAGGCTAGTTTAAGTAAGTTTTCATTTTAATCATGTTACAGTTGGTTACTCTTCTGGAATATAGTTATCCGCGACACTTTATTTATGGAATTATTCCACGTCTAACTGCAAATCCCAAAGCTTAAGCGGTTTAATATATTTTATTTAGTTTTTAGTTGGGATTATTGCATCTAACTATTACAGCGAAAGGCAGGCTTTAAAAATATTAGGTTTTCTCCTTTGCCTTTCTTCATCAGGGTGGCTGCTCTAAAAGAAAATAAAAAGGTGACATCAAGCCTTTTGCATTTAAGATTCTGGGTGAAATGGCTCCCCTCCCCCCCCAGCAACTGCTTGTATAGATCAATTTCATATCATACATGTGAGGCCTCTGAATGTGTTTACATTATAATACATAAATAAAAATGCAAGGTCTCAATCTACTGCCGATAATAATCCATCCATCGAAATTCTGCCTTATCACGAACGCATGAGACATTTTGATAAATAGTTAAATTTATGGGAGGAAGAAAGGGAAGGCGATTGTTTTCCCATATTCTGTATGCATAGCATTGTGTAATAATGGACAGCACGGGACTCGTAGCCTATTCATGTCATGCCATATGTTGATAAAGTACAGCATAATTGGACTCCTCCGGCAGCTGCACCACCTCTGAATCATTGAATTTCCTGCTGAATTTGTGTATAAGAAATACATGGTAGTGGAAGCAATCATAACTTAATAACTGAGGTGCATGGAAAAGATGCACGGCTCAGGGAACTAGTAATGACTCATCTTTAAGTCACAGGTTCAAATCCAGTCCAAGCCAAGCAGACCTGAAAATTCTGACTGTTCAGCAGTCTGTCTGAAATGAACTGAACATCTAGGAGTCATCACCACTGGACTCATTGTCCATTAAAAACAAGAATCCCGCTATCAAAATGGGAAATAATTACCACTTTGATAGTCATGCAAATATGTGAAGAGCTGCATGGGAATGGAGACTGACCTACTGTCTAACACCTCAAGGTGGTCCCTGCTCGTCTGAGCTGAGGAATGTTGGTAGGGAGGTGAGAGAGATGTGTATGCTACGGTTCCCACTCCTTGTCCTGTTCTGTGAATAGCAGACTTGAGTTTCTGGCTGTTGATCCAGTATCCACCACTGGCATAACAATTCACAAAATGGGAGAGGGTCTGGCAGTGAGAATGTGCATCCACAGTAGAATCCTGCTTGACATACTGTACAGACATATTGCTGTATGATTGCAACAATATTTGGTGCTAATATAACGTCTTTGGTTTCAAAGAGCTTTACAAACATTAACTAATTAATCCACATGAAACTCCTGTGAGGTAGACAAGATAAAAGGGCGAAGCATGTCAACATTGACCTCTATACAAAGAGAAGGGAGTTGGAGAGGAATTCCACGGCCAGATCCTCAGCTGGTGCAAATTGGCGTAGCTCCCTTGAAATCCATGGAGTTAGCAGATATATGCCCACTGAAGATCTGGCCTCAAATGCTTGTATTCTGTAGACCACTAGACTGCAGGTTCCAAGCCACGGAGCATCCCAGAGCTTAGCAGCTGCAGAGCAGCATTTCTGCAGAAAGGAGCCAAATACATTTAGTTTTCCTTTGTTTGATTCTCTTTGGCATTATTTCTAAAGGGGGCATTATCTCCAGTCCATTTCCACAGGGCCTAACTTTCCAGCAACCTCTTTTTCCTCCTGGGGAAATCCCTTTCAGCCAGCACTAGGATGATTAGGAACACTGCCGACAGATGGCCTTGGTTAAATGAGTGGCCTTTTATAAAGAATCCCATGTGAAAATGTTACTTAACCTACAACTTTCACTGGTTTAATAGAGTAACCCACTTCCCCCTCCAAAGCTATTTGTCTGCATTCTCTCGCAAAGAAGATTTTAAAGCATTAACCAAAAGTACACGAGAAAGAGATTATTCTCTTGGTCCATTTCCTACAATAAAGAACAAAACATTTTGACTGTCAAAATGTTATGCTTTTTGCATTAGTGAATGCAGATTTTACTAAACACATTGAAAAATCCACTCTATGAGTGGCAGAAAGGTACATTTGCAGCACATGATTCACAGTAACTGCATGTGGCTTCCTATTGTTCTATCTTTGGATAGTGCCTACCACAAGGGTGTCCTGGTCTATGACGAGGGCTCCTAGTGGGTATGGTGATAAAAATAATAAATAATAACTGAACAAGCTTCTTAACATTCTTTTAACATTGATATTTTTAGCCTGTAATTTCCTGGGTTTTCTTTAAAAAAGAAAAAGAGGAAAACAAATTCTATTATGTGCCTGTGACCAAGTTCCTCCTCTATCTTGCTGGATCCTATGCTTATTGGCAGATTTTCTTACCTCAGAGATTCACCATGTGGGTTGGGGAACAGCCCAGAGACCTTCCCCTCTGGAAGAACCCACAGTCCAGGTCAATTGGGAGGTTTGGGGGAACCTCTACTCCGGGTTCCAGCCCAGGGCCCTGTGGACTGCAGCTGTCTATAGTGCCTCCTGTAATAGCTGCATGACAGCTACAACTCCCTGGGCTACTTCCCCATGGCCTCCTCCAAGGACCTTCCTTAGTCTCACCACAGGACCTTCCTCCTGGTGTCTGATAACGCTTGTGCTCCTCAGTCCTCCAGCAGCACAGCTCACCCTCACCTCCTTGTGCCTCTTGCTCCCAGCTCCTCACACTCGCACCACAAACTGAAGTGAGCTCCTTTTAAAACCCAGGTGCCCTGATTAGCCTGCCTTAATTGATTCTAGCAGCTTCTTCTTAATTGGCTCCAGGTGTCCTAATTAGCCTGCCTGCCTGAACTGGTTCATTATTTCTAAAGGGGGCATTATCTCCAGGTTCCTGATTACTCTAGTGCAGCCCCTGCTCTGGTCACTCAGGGAACAGAAAACTACTCATCCAGTGACCAGTATATTTGCCCTCTACCAGACTCCTGTACCCCACTGGTCTGGGTCTGTCACAGTCACTAACATTGTTTCTCTGCCTCCCCATCAAAAAAAAGAGGGTTGAACCCTGAACTTTCAGCAGAGACTTCTACCACACCAACTAAAAGAGTAATTACAATAGCTGGGAGCAGCCTCTGTAAGCCAGTCACTGGTGGAGGACACGTAACACACTGTGAAACAGTGGAAACATATGCGGGAGTAGTCACGCTTTGCACACAGCATAGCCAAGCTAAGATTCAATACATTCTTTCTGAGAGACAGTGTGGGTGAGACATGAGTCTGCCACGTTAAAGACTTAAGTTCTGTTCCCAGTTTGTGTAATTTTTTGGTGAGGTCTGAGCCTTTGCTTAATAAAAAGTGTTGTGAAGAGACAGAATTTTAACACCAGTCTCTAGATATGAGTCTAGAATGTATGGTGTGCTGGTTCCAGCAACAACAGGAAAAGGATCATCTATGTTGTCTGTGTTCCTTTCGGAGGTTCAGCAGTGTAGGACATGCTGAGATGGTGCCACGCGCAGTGCTAATGGAGTGTTGGCTGGTTTTGGCAGTAAATCTAAGAATGAGCTTTAGTAAGCAAAATACAAATTGGAAATGCTGATTTCTTTTCAGCTTCTAACTTGGCCAAATCTGAATGATTTATTTAAGGGGGACACCAAAAGGCACCTCCTTGACCCCAGGATTATCTCACTGCCAAATTTTAGAGTCCTGCTGCAAGCCATTGAGACATTAGAGCTCTTTAAAAACAATAGAAATGTTATCATGAAGAGTGTTGAGCAACCGCTATATGAGGTCACCGCCACTCCCCCAGTAATACATGTGACTTAATGTGGCATGCATTAAAGCTGCAAACATATGATATTATTCCAAACAGAAGAAGGTATCTAGGTGAAAACTGATGTATCAGTTTCTTCAACAAGTGTTTATCTATCTTGGATACACACCATTATACACCCATAGATGCAACCTCCAAGGGGATAGAAGGGGACATGTGTCCCACCCCCAATTTGTTTATATCTTGTTGATGTTCTCCTTCAATACAGTTGTCCTGTGCATTTTCATTCTGGGTCTCTCCCCTCCCCATTTTCACTAATTTTTTTTCATGTGGTTGTGTCACTGCCTACAATCCAGTAATCTAGTCATTTCATCTAATTTAATCATCATTCTGAACTGTCAGCCAGTACAATGAAGCTCCTGACTTGATTGTTTTTTAAAATACAGCAAACGAGAAATTAAAATGAGGAAATTAGACAGCACCAAAGTACGCCCACTAAAGTCCGAGCAACTTCTCCGCATAGATGACCATGACTTTGCAATGAGACCTGGATTCGGAGGTAAGCAGCCAGCTGCATTAACATTTCTATACTATTTAATAGTTTCTTCTTGCACTATAAGCTGCCAAACCTGTGCCCAGCAAGGTCATGTAAAAATGCAATGTCAAGTTTAACAGATTTTTCCCCTCCTTGGCTTAAACCAAGAAATAGTTTACGACAAAAGATAATTTTTGTACTTTTCACAACAGTAATAAGAGTTGCCAAATTATCTACTCACAGCTAAGTAATTTTTTATCTTTACTGTTACAGATAGAATTCTATTATCAAAACATTGCATTAACATATCCCCCTAAAACTGCACTGTCTAGTAGCAATTAGCAAATTCCTGAAACTCATCAAATTTGTTTTGAAGTTTTTAAGCAAGTTACCAATTCCTGAGTATATTGAGTTGGCATGAAGCACTGAATTAAAAAAAAAACCCAATCTTATATTTTTGGTTTATTGGCCCTTGGACTCCTGTGTTGTTGGTTTCATGTTTATTTCTTCCCTGTTTAATTACATTATACGTGAATAAAAAAGGTATCATATGGGATGCTCATAATTTGGATATCCCATTATAGGGCCAGTTTCTGCCACTGGATACACATTGACATGTCCCTTTGAAATTGAGGCATGACATACCTATGAATTACAGATTTTGGCCCTAAGTTATTACACTAAAATCGAGAAAGCTGCCTTGCTAAAAGGCTTTTGTGAACCGGGGCCAGCAGTTCTGTGTTTGTGATTCATCAAAACGGGCTGGCCCGCTCCATATTATGAATACAAAATAAAATATACAAGGACAGATTCTCAACAGCTATAAATAGGCATAGACTTCAGAGAAGTCAATGGCTGTAGGCCTATTTACACTAGCTGATAATGTGGCCCACAGTATGCAAATCATGGAAACTGCTAGTAGCCAATCAGAGCAGAACTATGTACTTGCAGTGTGGATAGCTGGCTATAGTGGGAGTAGTTTTTTGAAAGAAGTGCTGCACGGAATGCAGTGTTGTTTAAGTTGGCCTTTGTAAAAGCGCATGCTGGCTAAAGGCAGCCCCCAGGCCCAACATTCCTATTACTGTCTTGGCCCAAGATTAAAGCACTCTGGAGGGTTGTAGTTTCCGGATGGATTAATAGGAACTGCAGGCTACAGCAAGAAATGCTGGGGAAGGGCTATAAATATGCTCCCCTTCACTCCACGAAAGAGAGACCTAGAGAAAGAGAGTAGCAGCACCACCCACCGCCATTACTCTTCAGCAGCTGGGTCTGGGCAAGACCTAAAGTGGGGCTACCAACAGAGAAGGAGCTTGGGATGGGCTCAATGAAGAAGCCTGGAAAAGAGCGAGAGAGAAGGCCTAAGAGGCAGACAGACAAGCAAGCAAGTAACTCAGGGGCTGTGGGATGGGAAGGAAGAGTGAAGTGGGAATGTCTGAGCCTGGAGCAGATGGCTACTTTATTGTTTAGGGCCTCAGGGCCATGGGCATCATTTCAGAAAAATTCTAGGGGGGCCAAAGTTGTGTCAGCATATAGAACATTATATGTGATGTATTATATCTTGCAAAGGCTGGGGAGAGGGGGAGTGGAGCAGATAGACCTATGAAAAGTCTATTGGAGGCCAAAGATCTGGGCGGGGCAACTGAATCTGCCCTGCCTCATAGCAAATAATGCCCCTGCTCAGGGTTGTGGCTCAGAGAGCAAATCGAGTGAAGGCTTTTTGTTTGGACATTTTCCAGTGGACTCTTGTTTACCTTGGGAAAGGAGGAGTATTTTATTCCAGCTGGAGGTCTAAAACTATCCCTGACATGGAGAGGGAGACTTCCAGCCAACAGGGAACCTGAGGCACAGCCATATCCTGAAAGGGAAGACTAAGCAAGTCTTAGTCTTTGGCCCATAGATTTGCCCATGACATGCAAACTGGACGTGGGGCAATGAAAATCTCCTGGTCGTGGTGGACTGGGTAGCTGAGGGGATTGTTAAAGATTGCTGACTTAAATCCAGACATTAGTAACTGAATATCATTACTGTCTGATGGCCTGCTAGTGGTCTTGGTCCATTTTCCAACAGGCAAGTCTCCTTATCACAATAAACCCCCACCATGATGTTTGCTGAATGCTATTTCTGAAAGACAGGCGAAGCTAGTAATCTGAAATTTATCAGTCAATGGCTTTGCAAGTTACCTCGGTGTCCCTCCCTCCTGCTTTTCCACTCAAGGAATTGTAATTTATGGAAATGCCATCTGTGAAAGGAAAAAGCATTTCCATGACAGCAGACAACTCTCTATGAAGTACTCTATAAAGCTGTCTGGAGAAAGGTAATTCTGTTTCACAGAGGATTTTGATATTTCAAAATCTGATTTTGTTACAATTAGAAACGAAACCCCAAAATGCCTAAATGCTCTGTGAAAGGGGATGGAGCCACAGCTCTTGGACACTACACCTGGCTAGCTACAGATCCTGGATTCCCCACCAGTCCACAAACATTTCTGTTTAGCCAAATCTGCAAACGTCAATGAAACAATGTTTTGTCGGAATTTTTCCAGACAGCTCTAGTACTGTTTCACAGGGCCATTCCACAAATCAGTATTTCTGGTGTGAGTACAAACTGCTTTCAGAATGCACACTGTGATATACAAATTTTAATTTTTTTTCACAGGAAGCATTTCTTTTGGTGCCTGGCAGCTTTGTTTTCGTTTTTGTCAATCCTGTCCTCTTATTATCACATGGCTAGTAATAGGGCCTGATCCAGTGCTCATTGAAGTCAGTTGGAGTCTTTACATTGACTTCAGTGGGTATTGATGATCATATTGCCATGGGTGAATAAATGCATACTCAGGTGAGGAAAATGGTAACTTATCAGCCAGTGGATTTGCAAATTTCAGATTACTAGTTATACCTCTGTCTTTCAGAAGTAGCTTTCAGCAGAACAAGGAGCAGCTGTATCTCCCTTCCCCACTAACATCCACAATAAATAGTGGTGTGGGTAGCAACATATCTGCCATATCTTCCTGTTCAGAGGTTTCCCAAATCTTCACAAGAGGGCTGTTAATATCTAGAATAGTACTGCCTGCAATTTCTATAACGTTAAATAAGAGTAACACTGAGAGGCTATGGGAATTTCTAAGAGTAACAGATGAAAGTCTCAATAAAATTATCTTTGGCCCTGATTCACTCTTCGCATTACTCTTTGTTATATGCTGGTGTAACCCCATTGAAATTAATGGGGACAGCCGTGCACCCTGGAAGCCCAGGCTGCTGCGGAGCTAGGTGGGCGAGCTGGCAGGAAACCAGGTAGGTTTGGAAGCCTGTTTGGGTTCCATCAGACTTCAGTGAGGTTGTGCCAGCAAAATATGGAGTAACAGAATGGTGAATCAAGGCTTTGTTGGTAGTTAATACACAGTTGTGACATCACCAAAAGGGCCAAGCCTCAACTAACCAATCAGATCATGACTTTGGATAGGGTACCCTAATTCATCCCGTGACAGGAGAGATACAGGATATGCATTTCCTTGAAGGAGACTGACTTTCATCTAATGCTGAAGTGTATAGCAAAGGGGAGCTTAAATACAGGATGAGATGCAGTTGGTGATGGGGAATGTGTACTGTTGTTAAAGACACCGAAGGGAAAGAGTCAATATGAACAATACAGCCTAGCTTAAAATATAGGTTAGTTATTACTTGGAGGATGTGAACCATGTGCAGTACTATAATTATTCCTGGAAGTTGGAAATTGGACCAGTATTACTGAATAAATCTGGAGACAGATAATAGGTTTTGCTCTCTTTAATCTGTATGTCATCACCGTGGGTCTCTGCAGCTCTGAACGCCCACAGAAACCAACCAAACAAAAAGCCCTCCTTTAAACATCACTGTGGTTTGATAGCATTAAAATTGCCATTTGAATCTGTTCTATAGATTATTCGCTTACTAACTGAATGGTTTGGCCTGTTTTATTTTAAGGATTTTTTTTTCTTTTGAGTGATCAAGTGTTTTCTGGCTATAGTTTCTCACTCTGGCCATACAGGTGAATGAGGGGAATTGGTGGTGTGGGGTGGAGGTGGGGGAAGCCATGAAATACTAATTAGTGGGGAAACGATCTGTTCGGGATGCAGTTCTTTCCAAACAGTAGAGCTTTCATTGTGTCTCTCTAGAACCTGAGATATGCTGGTGAAAAAGAGGAGGCGCTCCACTAAAGTAGCACTGGAGGCATTCTGGGCTCAATTCTCTATTGCCCTGGGGCATCATTTACCCCAGTGCAAAATGAGTGCGAATGCCACCACTCTGATGTGGTAGCATATTTTAGCAGCTATGCAATGACTACACGAGGTTTAGGGCCAAGGTGAATTAGGCCCAGTGCCTCCAAAGTCTTTAAAATAAAACAGGCCAAACCATTCAGTTAGTAAGCGAATAATCTATAGAACAGATTCAAATGGCAATTTTAATGCTATCAGACCACAGGCACCCGAGGGGCATGTTGGTTAGTGTCATGTGCTACCACCTGAAAAAATTATAGCTCTTACTTCCTCCAGTGAAGCTCTGCTGGAGAGCATGGAGAGTGTGGAGCCCTCGCCATTGTAAACACTCCTCTCTGGGGCCGACTGCCTCTACCGGCACAGCCTGTACAGCCTGCCTAACTACAGCTCTCACCTGCAGAGCTCCCCTGGAGTGGGGAAGAGAGCCTGCTGTGCTTTCTCCCCGCTACTGCACCTGCACAGCATCAGCCATAATCTGGCTTTACGACAGGGGAGAGATTTACAGCACTTTGGCTTTATGCATGCAGAAATTGATGCTTTTTTCAAGCTTAACAGATAGAACATCTCATCGCTGTGATTCCTGGTGGACTTGTATCTGTCACACGCACGTGTGCCCCATAGCATGATTTATTCAGCTCAGTTAGCTGCATCAGCTAACAATACTGAAAGGGGGGCGGGGAAATCAGGTCAGAACAGTTGGGTAAAGAGCATGTATTTTAAAAACAAAAGACATTTTTTAAATAGGTCAAATTCTGCCCTCAGTTACACCCCGTTGGGTTTCCCAGGTGTTACAGCATGGAGCTGGGCCCAAAGATTTTGGTAACGCAGCCCAACTAAGTCTCCTCCCACAACAAATAATCTTCCCCTTACTCCGGGGTAAGAGCATCTGGCTACGCACCCTCCATCAGCCTAAAGCTCACAGAAATTCCCTCTGTGTCAGGGGAATTCTTTAGTCCAAACCTGTCCAGTTTAAGTTCACTTTGCACTGCCTATGTCTGTGACCCTGTGGAGGTGAGAACTCCTATTTTATGCTGAGTGGGCCAAATCCTGCTTCACTTACGTAGGTGTAAATGTGGTATAACTCCACTGTAACCAGTGATGTTATTCTAGATATATGCTGGTGTAAGTGCAAGCATAATTTGTCCTTCTGACTCTTACCAAATGATCTTTTTAAAATTCAGTTCTGAAATTACTAATTTATTAATAGATTAATTTGCATATGTAAACCCCGTGAATAGGATACGTCAAGATGACTCAAAACCAGCAGGCTATTAATGTGCTGTTTCTACTTCTTGCCATAGAATGCTTCTTTGCCTGCAACGCATTATAAAATGAGGTTAAGTGAACCAAACCTATAATTCAGAACATAGCTCTGGCTGTACTCAAACATTAAAAAAAAAAAAAACGACGACGACTCTGTGTTGTAATGCATTTATTCCCAAAGCTTGGCTGTCACATTGTTTCCTTGGCTGGATTTTCTCTTTGCTTCTGTTTCATTTCACAGTGCTCTTATAGTTTGAGAGTCACAGATAGGCTGCCACAAACACTCTCTCTCACACACAGGACCTGTCTGCTCCAAATTAGAAAAAAAAAAAAAAATTGAAGGAAACCATTGCTTGGGGCACCTTGAGTTTGCAATCCTTGTACAACATCTTGAGTCAAAACAAAAGCTGCCGGAGACCTTTTACAAGCTTTAATTGTAATGGCTAGTTGCAGCAGCAAGGAGCAGTCTTTATCTTAGGTGTGGCCGGGCTAGAGCAGTTTAGAATAAGTTTTCCCCAGTGTGGCTCAAGAAGCTACAAGCATGGCAGCTGCACTTCATCCAGTCTTCCCAACTCCATCCCACAGTGCATTGTCTTGTTTCAAATTTTGGAATTACCTAGGGTGACCAGATGTCCCGATTTTATAGGGACAGTCCTGATATTTGGGGCTTTTTTTTTATATGGACTCCTATTACCCCCCACACGCCATCCTGATTTTTCACACTTGCTGTCTGATCACCCTAAAATTACCTCAAATCTCTTCAGCAATGCTGAACATGCTGGATTGTCCTTCAGAAGTCCCAGAATGGTACAGTGTAAGTGTGAGGTGAACCCATGAACATTAGTCTGCACTAACTCAATACACAGGGAATTTATTACATTTTGTAAGTGTAATATAGTCTCCAGAGTTACTCTCTTAAGGGTTTGTGTCGTGTTTATGCAGGCCATTTCAAAAGTGAATGCAACGTAAACCCCCTGTGTTTAGACAAGCCCTAAAACTGTTTGCTTCCAAAGTAAAGGATAGCGTCAACAGAAACTGTCCAATTTGTCATCATAGTCATAGAGCACATGTGTCTGTCCACACAAATATCCCCCACTGCTTGAATGCTGCCTACTTCCCTGATGCAATGATCTACACAACTTCTCCTATCCATTAATCTGCTTAAATTGCCTTCTTCCATTCCCTCCCCGCCATGTGCTAAAACAATTTAATCTGCAGTATGGAGGGCGCCTAAATTATGATTCCACATATCATTAGCTCCTGTTAGCATTACCTGTACCCATATTGCTTCTGTTCCAATTCAGATAATTTTTCAGTCCTAATCAGTCCTGATGAAAGGTTGAACTGCTAGGAGACTCTGTTCCTTCTTTTATTGTCCTTTTGAAAGCCAGACCAATGTGAGTGAGCATGATGTGTTCCTCTGCCAATGGGAAAGCAGAAAGGGATTATGTATTTAACAGCTGTACAGGAGTGTAAACCTCATCCTCAGAAATGGTAATTGCCTAAAAGTACAGTGTCATGTTATCCATGGAAAGGAAAGGAAAGTCAGTGGGTTCACATGCAAATCTTTTAGTATCTTATAATGTCCTTTTAAAAATATCATGGCCTCAAGTCTCCTAGCTGTCTGTTAGGTATTGTGGAACTCTCAGAAAATAATCCAACTTGGACTGCAGGAGGAGGGAGAAAATAAATTGCATTGCTCACATCATGCAGAACTTCCACAGCCTTACTTTAAACTCCAGGCAAATGATCACTTTCCGATATCAAAATGATGTTTCCTGGCCAGCTATGATCTGCTGTGTCACCAGTCAGACTGGCTTGACAGGCAGAACTCTTCCATTTGAGAGAGGTGGTTGGAGAGAGCTGCTCTTTGAATGCCTTTTAAATAATCTTCCTGTTTAGTGTTTCTTAACTACATTATTTGAAAGGCTTTTTTAAGTCACTGTCTTGCTATCCCATCACCTTCTGAGGACTTGCTAGAGTCTACCACACACCCCTCCTTTCATTCATCTAGCATCTGCCTCTCTTCTTTTTGTGCAAGAGCCATCTCCTCTGAAGCTTCTACTACTTGGATGAGCCCTCCTGGGTCTTCTGTCCTCATTGACTCTCCAGCTTGTTTCAGTTCTAGTCTCAACTTATTAATTTCTCTCACCTTTTAATTTGTTTAAATTTGCAATAACTATATATTGGGTAATTATTTAATTTCTTTGTGCCTCTCTTTTCCTACATGTACAGTAGAATTCTACTTATCCATCTTAGTGAAGCGTTTTGAGATCTGCAGATGAAAAGAACTATCTAAGTATAGTTATTGTGATTTAAGCACATGTATAGTCTTTGTTCACATTTACACTGGAGTGGAACCTTATGTTCCCTATTGCACACTGCACATGGAACTGCAGGATCAAGGCTTGAGTGTGTAGTTGGTCGTATTAAGGCTTACCATGTCCTTATGAGGGCAGCCCCTAGAGAGCACAATAACACACACACTTAAGAAATACCTGAAATGTAATGTGTGGTAATATTTAGCCAGTAGAAGGTAAAAAGTTTCTGTACGCAGGTGGCTTATCTTTCCTCTTTCTGTTATCAAGTGTGGCCTCTGTCTCATTTTCCTCACAGGTCATCTTACTGGTTGGGTAGTTTACTTTACTCTTTCAGCTAAATTAGAACAACTCTGTCTCTTCCAAGGCAAGCAAGAGTCCAATGGAAATCCACTGCAAAAAAGGGCTCCACCATGCCATTCAGCACCTAAAGCTTTTCCTCTCTGTGTCATGGCCCTCCATCGCAGATCTCAGGAATTTTCCCCTAGTGATGGAGGGAGTGAAGGGGGCTTTCTCCCACCCTCTTTTGGAAGATACAGCTTTGACAGGGAAACTAGCACTCAATTAACATTTCAAGCCCAAGACCATCTTGCCCAAGACCTCTTCCTTCACTCTGATAGTCCTCTAACTTCCATCCTAGGCCTTGGCTACTTTTGGCACCATCCCATCTCAAATACTTCAAACAAACAGATGGACAAGGATAAAATACCCTTTATTACTGCCCCCCCACCCCTAGCTCTATCCAACTCAGGGAGCTGTAACAAATTCCACAGTACTTTCTTCTCCCTGTGGTTTCCTTACCCTTCTGTCCACCTGACCTTCCTCCTAGGCAGCCTCTCTGGCCCTTTCCAGGAGGGAGCATCATTAGGTCTTACCTATTCCTTGTTCCCTGCCTTGCCAGAGGGAACAGGAGCTTTTTTATATGCCTGCCCCTTTCCCAGTATGCATTGTTGCTGAGCCTACAAATTCCATCAGGTCTAAGAACTCGGGGGGTGAACTATGCTGGGTCTGTAGCCTCCTTAAAAAGCCAACATACCCTGTTACAACTGCATGCAACTGGAAGAGGTCTGATACTCCATCTAGTAGCGGGAGCTTGGCAAAATAGCGATGCATTCACTGTTGGGATATTGTAATTTTTCCAAACTGGAACAAAAAAGAAAGTGTTAAACTATTTCCTGGGTAATGAATGATCTGATTATCATGGCACTGTGGAAAGATCAAAGCTTCTGGAATTCACTAGCTGAGTCCCCTAAATTCTACATGTATCCTATGGAAATGCAGGAGCAGTACAGCAACTACATGGTAAAAGGTATAACTGCCCAAAAATACCTTAAAATTCTCTAAAGTCTGTCATAGGATTTTGTCATTCCTACCATACAAATTGACCCTAAAATGCCGCAGAATTCGTGAGGACCTACATTTAAAAAAAAAGTTACATAACTTGCATATGCAGCTATTATCTTTCCCTCAGGCTACTGATGAAAATAAACTCCACACTCATGAGAGAAATATTAGCTTGGTTTAAACCTTTTAAAATGAATAAAATGAAGGAAAACTGATTCCCCAAGGCAGGACTTGTTTGCATAAATATAAATCCATCTGAAAATAATTTGGTTTTGCTGCTGAGGAGTAATTATCTTGAAAATCTGAGGAACTTCCATTGTGAAAATCACTAATCCCTCCAAAATAATGATTTGTGGAAATTCTCTAGCAGCAACTGGAGCTGCTCAGTTTAATGAAAAAATCCTCTTGCCCATCCCCCCGTTTTGTCAAACTAGGAAAATAAAAACGTAGATTTTCTCTCGATACTATTTTAAATTAAATTAGTGCTGGTGCCTCATTGTCAGCCTCAGACACTGAATTTATTAACAGCAGCATTGTGGCATAGGCACCAGCAGCACAAACTTTCCCTACACTGTTCCATCTCTGTACCTCAACCCTGATCAACTCCACCTCCGGGAGTTTATTTTTCTTTCTCTTTTAGGACTCAGTCCAGTGCCATTTATATCAATAGGCGTCTCTCCATTCCTTCATTGATTAATAAAGCCAGAAGGGATTATGATGTTCATTCAGTCTGACCTTCTGTATAACACAGGCCATAGAATTTCACCCAGTGACTCAACAACTTGTGGTTTTCTTTTAGAAAAACATACATTCTCCATCACTTGGACTCTTTACATTGAGACTGGATCTCCTCCCTTGGTAATCTGTTCTGGTGGTTAATTACCATTGATTTTAGTGGAAGTTGGCTCTGACTCACAGGGACAAATGCTCCAACCCAACTAATAGATCCGGAAAGCCCTGAACAGAGAAGCACCAGTATGCATTTGTTTCATGGTAGAGGAGGGACAGGATATGGAAAGCCCCCAATTCAGCAAGGTACTTAAGCACACGCTGAACTCTAAGCATGTGAACAGTTCCATTGAAATTAAAGGGACAACATGTGTTTAAAGTTAGGCATGTGCTTAAGTACTTTGCCAAATTAGGGTCAAAGTGAGTGGAGAAGTCTGCACCTCCTGCACTCGGTGGATTAGAGCTCTGTGAGTGCTTGATCTGCCCTAGCTCAGAGTGAGGGCTGGGGTTAGGCCAGTGCAGAGGTGAGGTAGTGGCCAGTGAATGCATAGCTCCATAGATTTACCAATTTACACACCCATTTGAGGCTGGAGACAAAGCAGCTGCAGAAGCGACTACAGCCTTGAGAGCTGCCAAACAAGAAGCAGGAGAAGCAGAGAGAGGTTTAAAGGGGTCAGATACAAAGTATTACATTTAATTTTATGTAAAGTCTCTTCATGTAAGAAAAATCTCTCTCTCGCTTTTTGTATCCATTAGTTAAGAGCAATGAAAATAATGCATACTGTATTGAGGTACATTATTTACATTTTTAAAATAATTTATTAAGCATCAGAGCTTTGAAAAGAATATCATCTATGGTCAATAATTGTTAAATGCAAATTTCTTTCCTCTCCTCTCATGTTGAGCTCTCTGACTTTCTCCCACATCCTCAGCTCTTTCTTTCCCCCCTAGTCCAAATGTTCTGACAGCAACAATGTCTCAGCCATATTGCAGGTGCATACACTGTTGTTCCTGTATCTCTGGTTCCATGTTACTGACTGAGATACTGATTCTGCAAATGCTTTGGTATGTTTATAACTCTATGCATGTGAGTAGTTCCATTGGCTTCAAAGCCACAATCCTACAAACTTAACATTATTTTATTTTAGATGTAGGTTGCACTTACGGTGCTCCCAAATTCTGCTCTCAGTTAGACTTCTGCAGTCCCATTAATGTCACTGTCTCTACTCATGTGCTTGAAGTAAAAAACATGCTTAATTTTTTTCAGGCTTGGTATCTTCGCTGTAAAATATATACTGGATAACTCATGTATATATAAAGCATAACTGTTAGCATTGGTCTGGGAACCTTAACTTCTGCATTTCCTGACCTGTTTTAATTTTAACCTTAACGTTGCACTTTTTTATATTTTTTAATACCAAAAAAACCCCTGTATGTATCAGTGGCAGTCACCTAGCTGTTCTGCCTGTATTTTATAGATGCATTTTTAACCTATATGTGCTCTCCAGAGCTCTGAAATTCAGAATAGCGGGCAGAATGGGAACTTTGACTTGCAAAATACTTGATTAGGAATTTAATTTATTTATAAAATCTTACAGCAGTTAAATTGTATCTATATCCATCTTCTCCCATACACTCCCTGGTCATCACAGCCAGTGGCCTTACTGCCATTCCGTAGTCATATAATAGTCAGGGCCGGCTCCAGGCACCAGCTCAGCAAGCTGGTGCTTGGGGTGGCCCATGGAAGGGGGCAGCAGGACCTGCTACCGAATTGCCGCTGAAGCGGCGGTGATAGAAGTGCCGATCGTGGGGTTTTTTTTTTTTTTTCCCCCGCTGCTTGGGGCGGCAAAAATGCTGGAGCCAGCCCTGATAATAGTTAATGTTTCTGTGAGCAGGTTTTCATGATGTGGGAACTATGCTTACCTTAAGGCTTGCATGCTCTGAAGTTTGCCAGAAGCTGTGAATGAGTGAGGGGGGATGGATGACTTGACAATTACCTGTTCTGTTTATTCCCTCTGAAGCACCTGGCACTGGCCATTGTCAGAGAGCAAGATACTGGATTGGATGGGCAATTGGTCTGACCAGTATGGCCATTCTTATGTTGCATTGTTGTTAGTACCAGTGTAGTTGCACCAGCACTGAGAAACAGATTAGAATATGGTTTTACTTAGTCAGTGAGCAGGTTTCCCATTTATTGGACCTATATCCATTTCAAGTTATTATAGGACAAACTTTTATTAGTTACCTGGTAAAGTTACTTTAGAAGTATAAATAATTTTCTTTAGAAGGTGGAGGAAAAGTTTTCACTATTAGTCTTTACAAGCATTGGTATATTTGATACTGGTATTTATGTAAGTTTTCCACAGGGCCAGTCTAATGAGTTGTGTAAGCTTCATTAGTTTCAGAATCGTAAGAAAACTTTCTTCCACTCATCAAACTTCAGGGTCATGCTGTAAATCCAAGTCATACCCTGTGCTAGGTTGCAAAGAGATCACTGAAGGACGTGCTTATTTGATCAGATTTTTAACATCAGGTTTTCTTTCATTGTCATTGACTTTCTCTTTTGGTTACTAAGGTTGGATTCAGTGCACACAACAGTTTTAAAATTAATTCAAGGCAGCATGTGTGTGGAGAGGCAGTGAGCAATGCAGGTTGTTTAGGTTTATATTAACATATAGGTGTATATTAAAAACATTTGTCACTTCTGGTCACATTTTTGTTCTGCTATTTTGAAGGGTCACCAATACCAGTGGGCATTGATGTGCAGGTGGAAAGTATTGACAGCATTTCAGAAGTTGACATGGTAAGTTTTATCACTTAAATCCTGTTACTAAACTGATGGAAGACAGAATTGTAACCAAAACTCTGGGATCACATAGGCTTCAGAAATAACCCTCCAAGATTCTGATGTAGAACCAATATAGTTAAAGAAGTAGAATCCTACAAGATTATATTATCATCTTGATACATGAAAGTAATTTTCATTGAAATTAATAGATGTTACATGTGAATATGTGTTAAATGTCTCCTGTGTGCCTAGGGACAAAGCGCTTAATGGCCTGATTTTTCAAAAGTATTGAGCACTCCATAGCTCCTGTTAAGTTGAGGGGCAATTCCTGGGTGTCACACATCTTTGAAAATCACTCTGCAAGCCCTTAGCTTGTGCAGGTCCTGTACACAGAGGCAACTTTCATTCATTCTGCATCACAGCTTTATGTCCTTGACTTACACTAAGAAGTTTACTCTCTCAAAGACGCAATGCCTACACTGAGCTTTGTGTCCCTCCATTGCTGTAGCATGGTGCAGCATCACTGGGGCTAGCAGTGGTCTAAGTGTGTACTGGCCACCCACATTTTTACCACTATACCATATACACCTACTGTTAGCTGGTAGGCAGATGCCAGTATCTGGAATACACTAGCACTCCCATCATTGCTAGTTCTGGTTGAGCTGCAATAGTGATGTAGCAGTGATGGAAGAATCTGCCAAAAACCTTACTATGCACACAGTCTTGGAGAGAGAAAACCTCTTACTGCTAGTCAAGAACATAAAGTTGTGAATGCATCCTGTTCATGCCATATTCACAGCTTCATTTGCATTATTGCTGCGTTGTTCAATCCTAGAATGACCATACAGGTTAACTCTGAATAAAGAGCACATTTACAATATTAATTTCTCACTTCAAATGTAGTTTTAGGCCACAGGCCCTGATCTTGCTATGGACTACTCTCATGCGGAATCCCACTGAAGCCAGTGGGATGCCACAAGAGCTCAAAGGTCCATACTAGTAGATCACATTACAGGATCAGAGCCTAAATATCTTTTCAGTTCCTTTTTCACTGTAATGATTCCAAGAAAATAAACTTTGCCATCAGGCTAGCCTTGCACAGTAAAGCACATATAGCAGTCAGATTATGAAAAAGCTACAACTGTATTTTTTTTTTTTTAAAGGAACGGCCAAAATCACATCCATGACACAAAGGCCACCCTTTGCCAAATTTCAAATTCCCCGAAGCAAGTGGGGTACTGAAGCTTTTCAAAGAAAAAGTTGCCAAAAAAAATTAACGTTGCAAAATAACATATTTTTTCCTTAGCCTTGGAAATGATTTTGGCTGAAGTTCTCCAAAAAAAAATTCATCCTGAGGCAGAGACCCAACTTGGAAACATTTCAGCCCAAATGGTTTAAGTTTCGCAAATTTACAGGACACAAAAAAACAGGCTCTTATCATGGGAAATGTTGGGCCACATTAGTAATAGATGGTGCTGCCAGCCCCACCTGTAACAGTATGTGCACACAAACCCATTCATTCATTGTGAGTTCTAATATGTTACTCAGGGTCCAGGTGCCAATATGTTACATTTTACACTTTTGAGTCAAATTCTGATTTTAGTTACCATGGTGCAAATCTGGTGTAAACCCAGTAGATTTGCATGAGTGTAACTTGAAATCAGAATTTGTTCTTGTATATTTTAGATAATAGGAACTTATTTATTGGCTGCAAATGATAAAAATGAGGGGTTAATGTGACATCAAGAGAAAACAGCAAAAAGTTCAGTGGAAGGGCTGTAGAGTAAATTCAGTTGCTTTTATCCTACTTACTAAAATGCTATTTTCTTTTGGGGACTGTTTTATAGTTTGGGCCCAATCCAACAGCTCATTGAAATCAGTGGTAGATTTGTTTGTGTAAGAAAGAAGTATGGACTTCAAAATCAGGCCCTTTGTTAGCTGACTATAAGTACTACCAAACAGCAGACATCTCAAGATATCTTCCATCTGTGTTTTGCTCTCACCGCATGGCTCTGGTGATCTCTCTCTGGTTTGAGGATTCTGCTCTTGAAGCCCAGAGCAAAAGTAGATCAAAGTCATCAGGTTTGATTAGTTGTTCTGGTTATTGCTGTATTCAGAACCAGGAAAAACACACACACATCTCTTCCTCTTAATTTTCTTTATGCAAAGGACTTCACGATGACCTTATACCTCAGACATTACTGGAAGGATGAGAGGCTTTCATTTCCTAGTACCAAAAACAGAAGCATGACCTTTGATGGAAGATTGATCAAAAAGATCTGGGTACCTGATGTATTTTTTGTCCATTCCAAAAGATCTTTCATCCATGATACAACTATGGAGAATGTGATGCTCCGAGTGTACCCTGATGGCAACGTACTCTTCAGCCTAAGGTAAGGGCAGTTACCCCCCTATAACTATCAGCAGCAAAATACTATGTGGCTGCTGCCTGCCTGGACAGAGCAAGCTCTGAAGTTGTTGAGCTGAAAAATTATCTGAGATCCTTGTAGTTAAATATGGAGTTTTCATAGGGGTTTATTTTTTTATTTGTTCAATATGTTGGGGTTGTCATAGGTTCTGTTGCATATAAGGTGGCAGCTCAGGGCTGACCCAAAGACACATTAGTCCTTTTCAAATAAGGAAATAAGGGACCTTAAACACCTCCTCAAGATTCTGAGATGTGGACCGGCATTAATCCCTGTTTTCACTAAGGAGACCCTGGGAATTGGTGACCACCTGTATGTCAGTACCTAAGACAAGCTCTGTGTCAGCTAATGTGATTTTCCAAGTATTTGAAATTCCTAGTTTACCACTATGAAAATAAATTCAGAATTGACATTACAGCTTATCAAATTTCCTATCATTCCCCTGTTAAACATTTTCTGTAGTTTGTGTGGTGGGATGATGGGAATGTTTACATCTTGTTCATTTTTTTTAAAAATTACATGAAAAGACATCAGATATAAGAGATTGCTACTATTAAAAAACTATTACTGTTAATGAGAGAGACAAGGTGGGTGAGATATCTTTTATTGGACCAACTTCTGTTGGTGAAAGAGACAAGCTTTTGAGCTACACAGAGCTCTTCAGACCTTCAAAAGCTTGTCCCTTTCACCAACAGAAGTTGGTCCAATAAAAGGTATTACTTCACCCACCTTGTGTGTCCCATATCCTGGGAGCAACACTGCATACTACCATTAATGTCAATGGTTGTATTAATATTGCAGTACTTACTGTGCATTTTTGTCCAGTGATTGCAATAAAGTCAGAAATTGCTAACAGAGAACAAAATTCTCCCCTGGGCTCTGCATTAATGATGTCAGTCCTGATATTTTTTTTCTATGGTACATGCACAGCATTGCCACAATATCAATAGGAGTTCCACACATACAGTCAGAGCAGATTATTGGAGTTGATATCAACTGTGCAGTGCTTAGAATTGTTAAAGAATCTCTAATTTCCCTACAAGAAATTGGCTGATGTACTAGACAATAGCTTCATCATTAAACTTCCCCTTACTATCTGCAATGTATCGTTTATTTTTTATAAGACGTACGTCTTATGTATGTTGCATGATGTGGCAGAGACGATCTTAATTGATGAAATTTTCCCCAGTGCAGGGGCCCTCTGCATAGAGATGAAATTTCATAGATTCCTACACCAGAAAGGATCATTGCGACTGTCTAGTCTAACCTCCTGTATAACACAGGCCACAGAGTAAATATAGGCCACTGAATAAATTTAGAGGCGCAGCAATTATTACTTCCCCCGCTACTGACACTGATAGTTCTGAGATCTCCCCAAGAATTTCAGTTATTTGTCTGGAGAGTAGTAGTCAAATATATGTATATATGCGCACACGGGCACACACAGACACACACACAGTATTTAAACAGATTGCAAGGTTTTTATGTCTGCCAATCACAAAGTCCCGTAGGAGACTGTCTACTTTCAATGTAGTGCAATATACCTCCTAGTGTGAAATCGATCAAAGGAAACGTTCTTTGGTTTCGAAGAGGTTTAGAATGATTAAGGTCATACAGTGTGTCTATAGCCTCAGCTATATAAATGCCTTTCTTCTTAAAGAATCATATGTTCATAAAAAGCATCTTTTGATATCGCATCCTAGGTTAGGATGTATTCCAAATCCTTATTTGTGGAAAATGTGCATATTCCACAGATTTATCTACAATGTCCAGAGTCTAGGATTTCATGTTTTTAAAAAAAATTCTTGATAATCTTATCTTCATTCTATCAATCAATATACAGCTGCTGGTTTATTGAATCTTCTGCAGCTACATAGACTGAAACAACTGCACCCACAGAGGTACAACTTTTATACATCATTTTAAAGAAGTGTCAACTTCAAAGCCTTATTTCAACCACATAAGTTCCTACACTTGTAAACATCCATCCACAATGCAGTCACCAGCCATGAGTCATTGAAATTCAATTATAAGCACAGTAGAATTCAATCTGGGTTTGCCTCTGGAAGATCAAAGCAAAATGTCAAGCAGGCTGTGACAGCACAGGGAAATTTAGCAATAACTAGAACTATATATGGTATTTGTATTTGAACTGCTGCCTCTAACCCTTTATTTAGGTTTCTTGGCTATAGTGTCGGGGACACTGATCCTCCACACATTCATGGAAAAACAGATGGAATGACAGAATTAACATCTTTGCTTGGATTTTCCTACATTTTTTAGAATGATTTTCAAACATGCATGCATAAAAAGTATTAAGCACTTTTCTATGTGCAGTCCCCAGTGTGAGTAACTTGAAAATCAGGGTTTATCTTTTTATGGAAATATATATTATAGCTTTCTAGTTGTGAAATTACTCTCCTGAAGAATATCCTCTGCACTGATGTCTCTTTGGTTCTGGAGTCAGAAAGACTTGAAATAATAGCACCAAGAATTCTGAACTTCCCCTGTTGATCTTGTTAAGGTGTAAATTTTGAAGTATAACCAGTTATGCAGAATTCAAAAGTGACAGCAAGCAACATGAACTTTCTATGATGGAAAATGGGGAGCCAGCCAGTGGAGAGATTAACAATTGGGGGTGAAATAGTAATAAGAAAATATTGTCTATTTAAAAAAAAGTCTCCCACTAGTTTGGATTTACCTTTTAATCAAAAAAAGAGATTTTAGAATATGTAATTCAAAATGGCAAAGATCAGAAAACTTTTGAAACCCCTCAGTGACCCCAGGGTCCACAATAAGAAGTCTACAAAGTCACAAATTCCTTTTAGGAATAGTGAAAATTATCTTCAACAATTGTTTTCTGGTCCTTATTGTAGGATTACAGTTTCTTCCATGTGTTTTATGGATTTCAGCCGATTCCCTCTGGACACTCAGAACTGCTCTCTAGAACTGGAAAGTTGTAAGTTTGACTCAATCATGGTACCATATATATTCATTATATGTGCGTCCTTACCCACATTTAATTTTTGTCATAGTAATTCCCCCTTGCTAGATGACTTTCTACACTTACTTTGGAAGATATGTGACCTGAGCCTTTCAGTCTACACATACAGAACACTGGCCTTTCTGGGGACTCTTGGGAATAACCCCCCCAGAACACTGAATATTTTTGGAAAAAAAGAAAGGTAAAGATGCTTCCGCCTACTTCTTAGGCATGGAGAATAGTACGTTGAAAGATGGAGTCATTTGTCCTTCAGCATAATTCATTTTTAAAGGTTATCTGCAAGTGTCTGTGAATAACAACAGAATACAAAGGCTTCTAGATCTTGTTCTCCTGGTGATTAGTAAAAACCATACAAACTGCAGTCTCTATGGTACAAGCACCGAATGTTATGCCTGATAATGGTAGCCAGACATTAGAGCCGATTTAGGCCTGAACCTACTGTCAGGTTGCCCGAAGTGGCTCATGAACATGGGTGCCAACCTCAGGGCAAACTGTGAAGAAGCAGAGCACAAACTCCAAATTGGTGTTCTGTAATTAGATTTCACCAACCGAATATCAAGCGTGAACTCCTTAAGCACTGTAACAACCTTGGGCACTCTGGTCTATCTTGCCAGCCAGGCAAGCCTGCCTTTGTGATAGATGATCCCCTACACTAAAAATCACAACAGTATTCAGGTTATTCCCCATTCCAAAGGACCAGTCACTTACCCCAGGTTAGTTGTACCTTAGATCTCTCACCAAAGACAACTCTTGTAGTCACTCCTGTAATAACCTAACTAAAGGGTGTATTAACTAGGAACAAGAAATCAGAGTTATTTACAAGGTTAAAGAAGGCAAACACACACACACACAAATGAGTTAGTCTTAGGCTTCCAAAAGCTAATAGTAGCTGCTATATATACAAGCTCTGTATGTCCTTAGGGCTAACCCAAAGTAAACCTCTTGGGAATCTCTTGCTTATGCTTAGAAGTATTGCTCCCTCCGAATTCTAAGCAGCATAGTGGTGATAATTTCTTCTTAACAGGGATTTTTATTCCCTTCCCCCAGCATTCAAGCTGTGATGGGACGAGGACTTGTGGACGTACCCTCTTCCTGGGTGTCAGAGAAGCAATTAACAAAGTCTTTTTTTGTCCCCTGATGTTCCACAATGGTGTGTCTGGTGTCTACAGGCCTTCTTTTGTTGGGGAGGAGATGACACCTCTTGTGGTAAACTAGTATTTGTAATGCTTCTCTCCTGACTATGGGGGTTTACAGGCTTAAGTCTGGTCTACATTACAGACCTATATCAGTGTAACTATGTTGCTCAGGGGTGTGAAAAATCCACATTCCTGAGTGACAGTTATACCAACCTAACCCCCTGTGTAGACCGCTCTATGTCTATGTTGCTGATAGAGCTTCTCCCATCAACATAGCTACCGCCTCTTGAGGAGGTGGGTTAACTACGCTGATGGGAGAGCTCTCTTCATTAAAGCCCTACAGCGGCACATCGTTTTAAGCATAGACTTGCCCTTAGCAACATTTTTGTAGTTACAGAGCAAACACTAAATATTACCCTGTAACATGGGATACAGATATTATAAGTAAGAGTAATACATGTAGCATCCTACCAGCATTTCATAAAGTCTAAACACATTCTTTTAACTCTAATATCTGTTTTAACAATACAAACTGGTTCCTGGCTATGAATTCGTCAGTGTTCAGCAAGGACCAGGGGTCTTGGCAGGAGCTGGCATCTGATCTGCCAGCATTGCATCTACTCATGCTGAAATCAAAGGCAAACCTCCCATGGATTTCAGTGGGTGTTGGAGCAGTCCCTTAGAGTTCAATCCAGCAGCTGCGAAACATGTTGAATTACCTTAACTTCAATGGGAGTTCTGTACATGGAGTGGTTATGGGATCAATCCCTTAGGCAGCAATTAGCAGAGGTTTCCCCCATCCCAAGTGTGAGCTCACTGTGTGCATCTTGTACATTTCCATAGCCAAGATTCAAATCCAAACCAGTGTTGGGAGAATTGCTGCAAAGGGTTTACTACAGATAAGCCTCAAAAGTTCAAATAATTACCAAAATGTATCTGAACTCCTTTGGTTATCACAAGAAAGCCACTCTCGTGAGACTGTTGATTGCTCCTGGTTCCAGCTAGGTTGGAAATACCCTGGGCCAAATCCTGAAGTCCTTGCTCAGTCAAAAATCTTGTTGACTTTGAAGGGAATTTTACCTGAGTAAGGACCAAGTTAAAATTGAGTAATGACTTTAGAATGTGGTCTCTTGTGACATTGTGAAACTTCTGCTTTATGGACTAGGCTGAAAAAAGAGAGAGCAAAGACTCACAAAAATGAGAGAATGTAGGAATCAACTGATTGAATTTTTTCAAGCCTTAAAAAAATTGTTTGTTTTGCCACTGTCAAATAGTTTATATTTTACAGGGGCAATTTTTTTCTCACCTGGCCTTGTTTGCCCACCCCTAACCAAGGACTATAGAAGCCGTAGAGCTGGGCGGAGAAAGGGAATTCCATTTTGCAGAGAACTTCAATATTGAAAAATATGATTTCATTCTGATTTGGATTGAAAAGCAAAAATTTCAAAATTCTCGGTGAAAGGGAATGGAGTCCCAGGTCTGGGGCAGTTTGCTGGCTGGGCTGCCCCAGAGTTGCAGATCCTGGAAGCTCTAGGGTCCCAGTGCTGCTGAACTGGAAGGAAAGGCAGGATTCCATCGCGACTCTGGCTGGATTCCATAAGAACTTTGTCAAAATTGAATAATCCCTGTGAAACCTTTAGATGTCGATGAACTGGAAATTCCGACACAAGAATGTTTCGCTGAAATTTTTCCAACCAGCTTGAGTTAAGGTGCTGTCCCCAATGAAACAAGTGGAAGCCTCAGCCTAGCAGAGTTGGTAATTTAGCTTTTATTTTTTCTTAGATGCTTATAATGAAGATGATCTGATGCTGTACTGGAAACATGGGAATGAGTCGCTGACCACGGATGAGCAGATCTCCCTTTCCCAGTTTTTCATTGAAGAGTTCAGTGCTTCTAGTGGACTAGCTTTCTACAGCAGTACTGGTATAGTATGCTTGTTGGCATTAGAAGATAAACACCTAGCTCAACCATACAGCATATGCTTTACATTTTATTTTACTATTAATAGATAATGATGAGCATTATCATTTCCACTAAGAAAACCTGGAATTATAAACTGACTGATCTATTTGCTCACAATGGATCTGTCTTCACTCTGGCTCCCAGTTTTTTTGAATTACATTACATATGTAATATGCGGTCTGTATAACACTGAGGTGCCATATAGTATCTAAAATACTGGTCTCTAAAGAAGACCCTGTAGAAAGGGGGCATGTAGAGCAGTAGCAGTGTTGCCAGCTCTTGCTCTTTTTTTAAGGCCAGGTGATCACAGGAGGATCTCAGCTCCCCCCCCCCCTTTTTTTTTTCTTTTTTTTCTAAAGTAAGTTTCTAGCCCTCTTGGTTGCACAGAAAAAGCTTGAAAATATGAACCCAGAAGGCTCAAAACCTAGAAGGCAAATAAAAAGAACCCCAAATCTATTCTTTTTCCAAAATCTTATGGCTCTATGGGCCTGACTCATGAATTTTGAATGCTAGCTGTGAAATGTTGCGAAAACAATCCAGTAATCATGTGATGCCTCCACAGCACAGCTGACCTCAAGGAACGGGTATGCAGAGCACTAACAACTATTCTAACTCAGCATTAATTGCTCACTACATTTTTCATGTTTATACAAAAAGTTTCAGAGGAAAATCCCTCCTCTTCATCATAAAAATATTTATGGAGATCCCAGTGCAATCTTGTTTCAATATAAATATCTGCCCCAAAATATGAGTCTTAATTTCCTCTTGTGGTTCTGGCACTATTCATAACCTGAAAAGAGTTCAGGACCTTTTGAGAGTATTATGGTCATGAATTCATCCACAGCTGTTTTTTATCTTCTGTATATTGTGCATGTGATCCTAAATACTGAAACACTTCTGTACCTAAATACAGTCACAGGATTTTTTAAAACTGGTAAAATAATATGCATGCTGCGTGTGCTGTAGTATCTGTTGTGAATCAATTCATTTCAGTGAGTATGTTGCGCCTCAATTTCAAAGCTTATTAATGGAGTAGAGGTGATTTCGTGTAGTATCGTGATGTGTATAAAGCTTAATAAAAGGCTTTAAGACATGCAGGAAAGCTGCAAATAGATTTATTTATAGGAGTGCTTCTTTTTAACCTTTAGATGAAATTCATTTAAAACTGCAATGTTTGCACTTTAATATCTGCTATTAAATTCAGCAATATTTGTTACTAGTATTGAGGTTGTGATGCCATCTAGCTAAACTTGGAAAAATTCACAGTTTGCACAGACACTTCATCCTTAGCTCTGGCTCTTGTGAAAAAGTGACATAAAACAGTATAAGCTAAAGGCAGAATTCCAGACTTAAAGAGCATCTTTAACCTGAAAAGTGTCCATGTGAATGTCAGTGGGGAGCTCCCTGTTTGTTGCACTCACTGATATCCACGTCATTGTGCTCATTTTACTAGGAGAAAAATTGAGGGTTTCTTCCATTACTGCTGGCACCCCACAGTTAGGCTGGGCTCTGAAAGTCAAGCTGGGTCATTTTCACCTCATTCACCTTCATCATTTAATAAAAGTTCTGCAGGACAAATGAGGCCCTCTGGCACGTGTGCAACTTCATTGCCTTTAGATCAGGCCATCAGTGATACCTGCGCAAACCCCTGGTCTGCAGTGAGTTTGCAAAGGTGTAAGTGATTGGAACTTAATAAACACACGTGTTTATGAAGTGCTGGCTCTGCAGGGTAAAATAATTAAAAGCAGGAAAGATGTATTTTTGTCACTGAAATCAATGAGATATGACTGAATACACACAAGGAGCAAATCTGTTGAGTAAAATAGGGCCTTTTTCTTGTAGTCACTTGTCAGAATATAACTGCACTTTAGCTTTGTTTTGCCTGGAATTTATTATAGGATGCTGTATTTTTTTCTTTTCCTTTCCTTTCTCATGGAAGATGGTTATTAAATGCAGAACAGCGCCTCTTAAGCTAATAACATTACTGAGCAAGTGCAGGGGGACACCAATGGTGGTGTGACTCTGATAGGAGCCCTCCTGGCAGGAGGGGCCAAACGACTGATGAACAGAGACAGAAGCTGGTCCTATAGGGTACATATACACTGCAGCAGGGTGCGAGCCTCTCAGCCTGGGTAGACAGATTTGCATTAGCAGGGCTCAAGCTAGTGTGCTAAAAATAGCTATGTGGAAGTTGCAGCTCGGGCTGCCACTCAGACTCTCAAGCCTAGCGGGTCAGGTGGGATTGAGAATTCAAACTGCAGCATCCACACTGCTATTTTTAGTGCACTAGCTTCTGCCCTGCTATTGTGAGTCTGTCTCCCCGCGCTGGGAGTCTGGATCCCAGCTCCAGTGTAGACATACCCCTGGACATCTCCTGCTGACAGAGATCTGGGTTGTCCTTTCCTGTAGATCCCCATTATCCACCGGTTTGGAAGTTCTCATCCCTTCCTCACTTCACCATCCTCTACATTCTCCCCATTTCAGGAACATTTTGCAAGGAATTCCATGAAATAACGCTCTCAGAATTCTCCAGCCTGTCTTTCCCCTCCCCAGGGGTTCCGCAAAGGAGGATCCAGTCTGGACCATAGTTCTGAAGAAATTTTTTTTTTTTTTTAAATAAAAATCCTATCCCAGGCTAAAACCATATAGGTTATGTTTAATTTTAGATTGGATTGTTATTATCAGGTGATAAATTCCTAAAAAAGCTCTTTAAACTGGCACGAGTGTTCTACTACAATCTCATTCATGCCTATATTCTCACTGCAAAGGCAGGTTCTGGCTTTCCAGCCATTTCTGTCTTCTTTTAACCTCACTCTGTACTCTAAATTCACTGTTGTAGCTGTGTTGGTCCCAGGATACTAGAGAGACAAAGTGGGTGAAATAACATCTTTTATTGGCCCAATTTGTGTTGGTGAAAGAGACAAGCTCTTGAGTTTACACAGAGCTCTTCTTCGGGTCTAGGAAAGATACTTAGGGTACATCTACACTACAGCGGGGAGTCGATTTAAGATACGCAAATTCAGCTACATGAATAGCGTAGCTGAATTCGACGTATCGCAGCCGACTTACCCCGTTGTGAGGACGGCGGCAAAATCGACTTCTGCGGCTTTCTGTCGGCGGCGCTTACTACCACCTCTGCTGGTGGAGTAAGAGCGCCGATTCGGGGATCGATTGTCGCGTCCCAACGGGACGCGATAAATCGATCCCCAAGAGGTCGATTTCTACCTGCCGATTCAGGCGGGTAGTATAGACCTAGCCTTGGAGTATCACAGCTAAATACAAGGTGGGACAGATTGTTTAGCATAAGGAGTTAATGTGTTGTAAGAGACTATTCCAGGTGAAGTGGGAAGTTAACACCTCTGCAGTCTTAGAACAAAGGAGAACCTGCTTCAATATGAAAAAAACAAAACAAAAAAAACCCCCACACCACTAGTTGTCACCTATCACCCCGCATTGGAACCTATATGGGGTATCTTTAAACAATTACTCATGGGGATCCCATCCTGAAAAAAATCTTTCCTGAACCCCCACTTCTGGCCTTCAAACAACCTCCCTAAGTTCATCATCAGAACCAAGCTCCCCACAGACCAGGACCCACCAACTCAAAGCAGCACTGTGCACCGGACCCTCCAATAACAAAAGATGCAAAACCTGCAGACATATTGCCTCTGCTAAGATGACCAGTACCCGCCCACAACACACCATTCAAGATCCATCGTGCTACCCATGCCTATCACATGTGGTGTACCTCATCCAGTGCACTAAATGCCTCCATAACAGCTATGTGGGTGAAATGAGACAATTGGTATGCTCCTGAATGAGCTCTCACAGAAAAATGATGAAAAACAACAAGGAGTCGGTGGCACCTTAAAGACTAACGGATTTATTTGGGCATAAGCTTTCGTGGGTAAAAACCTCACTTCTTCAGATAGAAGACAAAAACGCCATGTCACTTGTGGGCAAACGCTTTTCACAAAACAATCACTCCATATCTGACCCATCAGTCCTTATCCTCAAAGGAAATCTGCACAACACCTTTAAAAGATGAGCCTGGGAGCTAACATTCAGAACTTTGTTGGACACTAAAAATCACAGACTTAATAAAGACAACAGAGGGTCCTGTGACACCTTTAAGACTAACAGAAGTATTGGAGCATAAGCTTTTGTGGGTGAATGATGAAGTGGACATTCACCCACGAAAGCCTATGCTCCAATACTTCTGTTAGTCTTAAAGGTGCCACAGGACCCTCTGTTGCTTTTTACAGATTCAGACTAACATGGCTACCCCTCTGTTAATAAAGGCACTGGATTTATGGCTCATTGCAACAATCTATAACCTACTAACCCTCCTTTCTCTATGACTAAACAGAAGATGGTGCAATAAAAGATATTACCTCACCCACCATGTGTCTCTAAACTCGGACCATCCAGTGCTGCAGAATGTCACCCTGGTAATTCAGTGGTTGGCACTCTCTTCTCTCTGAAATCAGTTCTAAACTAGCATCCATTCCTGGTGCTAGAAAAGGAATCATACTGTTGTAACATAAAACAACTTTGAGCATTTGCAGCAATAAAAGACCTCATGCCACTTTTCATGGGAGCAGGGATGTCGGTCTCACTGTCCTAGCCAAATTCCATTTTGGAAACATATATTCTGCCTGCCTGTATTCTCCCAGAGGTTTCAGTTTAAATTTTTTTCATTTTCTGTCCTCAACTGTAAAGTAGTATTTTTCTGCACCTTTAAACAGCTGTACTATTTCACTCCAGACATAGCTCCATTTTAGTGGTGGGTAGATAACAGTTTGTAAAGCACTTTGAGATGAAAGTCATGATATAAAATGAAGGCATTATTATTTATTTACTTATTTATTTATTTATTATTCCTTAGAATACTAATATAATGTAAGGGCAAGCAAAGTGAAAAGCAAAGGTTGGTCAGAAGAGTGCTTATATTTATGAAAACATTGATCTCTTTTTTTCTCTGCTCTCTTTCTTTCAACAGGTTGGTACAACCGCCTTTTTATAAACTTTGCCCTAAGAAGGCATATTTTCTTTTTTGTGCTACAATCCTATTTCCCAGCTATGCTGATGGTGATGCTGTCCTGGGTTTCATTTTGGATTGACAGAAGAGCTGTTCCTGCCAGGGTATCACTGGGTAAACCTTTTTGCAATCTAGTCTTGGAGAGGGATAGGAGGGAGAGGGAAGAGGGCTTTAGGTAGTTTAACTGGGTTCTGATTGCAGTGTATATGTGGCCATGTATCAGATGGGTGCCTGAGTGACAGCATCATTGTCATCCTCACATATCCATTCCTTTATACATCCTCTGCCTTTGGAAAGGGGGAATTTTGCACTCCACAAATCAGTTTTATTGTACTACAAAACGTGTGAGGGGGCACTAGAGGGAGAGGCATTGTCTGTGGTTCCCCTCATGGAATTTCATTTAAATGCAGCTGTCATGAAGAATCAATTTGCTCCTCTGTGGACGAAGCAGGCAGTCTGGCCCCCCAAGTCCTGCAAATTTTGGGGGGAGGGGAGAATATTCAGGAGGCATGGGGCTATCCATGTGGAGGCCTTGTGCTTCTGCACTAGCTCAGGGGCCCATTGACCTTTCCCCCCACCTTCTGGCTCCCAATGCGGCTGTCCTGCCAGGACTTATCCCTCTGACAGATGCCCATGGAAAGCCATTCGCCTCCCCACCCCACAAGGCGATGTTCTGTAATGCAGAAGGAGTGCTGAGGAAAAGGTAATATGGACTTGGAGTGGAGGAGAGGAAAATATGCATGCCAGCCTGGCCCGAACCCACCTCTAACACTTGTATGGATCCTCAAATCCATGCAGGATTCTCAATGGGTTCCTGGGCAGCCGCCAGTGCCCCAGAGGCCACTGACATCATACTCCCCCTATAGGAGATGGAGATCTGTGCATAAACAGGAGTCCCTGTGTGTGGACTCTAGGAAAGGGATGATTTCCCTCCACACACAAAGCGAGCAGTTTCTCAGCGATGTAAGTGCCATAGAATAGTGCTGTGAGGCAGTTTCATATTTTGATTCTATTATTTAGAGTTGGGTTATGTTGCATTTCTAAATGTTCTGTTGTGTTAAAATGCATGGGGTAAAATTTTAAAAAGTGCCTAAGTTATTTATGAAGTCTCATTGTCAAAAGTTGACATAGGTATTGAGGGCTTGATTTTCAAAGGTATTTAGGCATCTAAAGATTCAGATAGGTACCTAACCTGTTTTGGTGGTTTTGAAAATCCCACTAGGTGCTTAACTCCCTCCTTGAAATCAATGGGAATTAGGTGTCTAACCTGCTTTAGACCAGATTTTCAAAGGTATTTAGGTGCCTAACAATGCAGGTAGTTACATTGGAGCCTTGGTGCCTAAGTCACTTTTGAAAATAGGACCTAGGCTCTTGTGTCACTTAAGTGCTTTTGAAAATTTTGCGTTTGGTGCCTTAACACTTTGCTCAGTAAAGGCCTGACCTATGCACCCTTCTGGATTCAACACTCACAGGATTGGGTGTATAAGAAACTAACTAGTCACTTTTTATAACATGATAATTTTCTCCAGCGATTGATCACTTGAGATCATTTCAAACCTCTGTCTTTGATGGGAGATTAACACTAATGGCCTGGGAATTAATACAGTTTTTCCCCCAAGATTAACATCTCTTTGAGAATCTGGTGGAGACATATCGCTCTATCAAATGTACCTGTAATGCTTCCAAGTCCCATGCTATAGATTTAAGAATTAATGGTGGCGTTCCCATTATTTATTCTTACTATCAGAGCATCTTTGATCTCAGAAACTGATTGTTTTGTCATACTTCTCAGACAAGGGAAAACTTTGAGAACTCTAGTGTAAAATAACAACATCAACTGGAGTTAGAGCTGCTAAAGAAAATGTTTTTTTGTCGTCATGTTGATCCTGGAAAAAGGAGACCTGTAAAGAATGTGATTCCTTTTTATTGGAACAATCAAAATTTATAATATATAAGAAGATAAGATATAAATTATTTGTTGTTCTAAGAAAAGTTATTAGAAGATATCCTGTCTACTGCTATAAATGAAACTCCTGTTTCTCTTTATGTATGGGAAAACTATCATGCATTATTTTGAATAAAGTAAAAATTCTTGAAAGTCTCAAAAGGTGATCTAAAAATGTTGATAAGACTGTGCTCTACTGAAGTTGGCAAGATACCAGTTTTCTTTCTTTAAATTATATGAGAATTTATGTATTGGAAAGAGGATATCAGTCTGTGAAGGTCAGTTGGTCTGTTCTGATATGGCAATTCCTATGTAGTCAGTCCCCATCCCTTTTAAGTCATTTCCATTGTGGCCATTGCACTACCCAAAATAAAGAGAGGCAGCACTCGGTATTTAACAGCTGGAGAATCACTGCACCACATAGGGTTGCAGAGATGTAGCTTAGATCACAAGGTCCTGTTGTGTTATTTTTTCCTTTGAGTCAATGTGGGACAATGATGTGCCAGCACGACACTTCACACTGTACTGATGTTACATGACATAATGTCATTGTACAACACAATGAATCTCTTGGTTCTCTTCTCAGTTGCTAGAATTGAGTGGAGGGAACCCCTCCTCCCACCTGCTTGTCAAGGAGCTGCCATAGTAATCTAAAAAATACCTTCCTAATTTCTAAAGTGAATTCTTGGGAAAATTGTTTGGGCTTGATTGTGGTTTTTAAGGCACTGGCTGTGCTTAGGGAGTGAATGAGAAAGAGAATAGGAAAGCATATTGCTCCAGTAGTAGCTCCCAGAGGCATAATGCCTGAGGTAGACACAACAGGCCTGATATTCCCCTCACTTATGCTGGTTTTACACTGATGTAGTTCCACTGATTTCAGTTGATTTAGTCTTGATGTTCGCTGGTGTCAATGAGAAATGAATTAGGCCCAGCACACACAGCGGTGGCATCTTCTGCAACTTTTAACAGGATGCATTGGACACATTGTCCCTGGCACCAACCTAGGTGTGCTGACCACAGCCCTGTCTTCACTCCAGTTCTTACTCATTTTCTAGTGCTGCTGTTGGTACTTCGTTCTCTTGGACCTCACATGGAATCACAAGTAGCATCCTCTCTGTTCACACTTGTGCAGAGCTGGACAAGGCACATTGTAGCCCTTTCTGTGACCATCAAATTTCCCAAAGAATGAACACAGAGGTGACCTAATGAATCTGGTGGTGTATTTGGTAGGTCCTGTAAAATGGCCCTTCATGGTACACCCCACATTTCATAGCCTGTACAAAGAGTTGAAAAGGGGGATCGACTGGTTGCACCCACAAAGCTTTCTGATTAAGCAGTTGGTGGCCAGTTAAATAAAAACAATTGGATCTTTTGTGTTAATCACTTCTTTCTTCGGCAGGTATAACTACTGTGCTGACCATGTCAACCATAATCACAGGAGTAAGTGCCTCAATGCCTCAGGTGTCTTACATAAAAGCTGTGGATGTATACTTATGGATCAGTTTTCTTTTTGTCTTCCTGTCCGTCATTGAATATGCAGCTGTGAATTATCTCACCACAGCAGAAGAGAGAAAACAACTCAAAAAAAGAGGGAAGGTACAAACGTGTGTGTTTTGTTGTCGTCAGACAGCCTCACAGAAGCCACAAAGTAATCCGAATACAGCAACATGCCATTGCATTTTGTGACGTGTGTGCTGTGACTGTTTGTCTCTGCTCAGTGACTAATTGATTATCCATTCTTTCCTCCTCTTGACTGATGGGAGGGAAGGTACGTTCCCTCTCCTGGATCCTGGATAGGTCTACTCTCCCCTGTTCTTCTGGGGGGAGAAGATAAGGGGACTCCATACCTATATTTCTATCCTGGGGAGGTGGGAGTGAGAGTCTGTCCATACTTTCTCTGCCCCTTCTGGTCATTGAGAGGGAAGGTCTCCATCAACTCTTTCTCCCCATTCCTGGTAATTGAGGGCCCCTATCTTTCTTCATTCTGGGATCCTGAGTGGGATGGGATCTTCCCACATCCTGATGGCCAACGGGGTCTTCCTACTCCTGCTTCCTGAAGAGGAAAGGCCTTTTCTCCTTTCCCCCTACCTCCAATTACTTTTAGTGATTTTTGATTGGAGAGAGAGGTGACATGGCATGGTTCTGTTTCCTGGTGTGATGTGTGACTGTGTTGGTTCTTAGAATCAGATTTCTAATGTGAATAATCACATTGACAAGTTAAAAAAAATTGCTTTCCATTAATCTTTCTAATATTCACTTAAAATGCCTTTTCCCACAAACATTCCCACCTGGAAACTCATTCGGTAGATAATCCGAGGGAGGAGAACACATAAAAGGGACTCGTATAGCTCTAGTGAATTCACTGTTTTATTCAAGAGACTATTCATAGAAAATGTTATGACGTGTTCTCCGAGCTGTAGCTAACATGGCCCTGCTGATAGTAGGCAAATCCCACAAGTAGGTATTCACTTGCTCATGTTATGAGGTAGCCACATTTTTTTCCATCCAGCACAGCCATTAGCAGACAGAGCCTCCATGTGGATGATTATTCAGTGGATAGAGCTTCATTATTTAGCACTCCAATGGCTGCTGCTTACTCACACAATAATTCTCTGTTGCCAGGTTTCAGGAATGTATAACATTGATGCAGTACAAGCAATGGCCTTTGATGGCTGCTATCATGACAATGAGGCTGACATTGATATGACCACCTTTGTGGTCCACTCTGAAGAGAGCTCAGCCCGGGGACGGGCAGCCAGCATCGCCAACCTGGATGCAACCCGAATAAAAAGGAAGAGATCCTTGAAAGGAAATGTGGGCAGGATTATTTTGCAGAACAATCACGTCATTGACACGTATTCCAGGATTATATTTCCCACTGTGTATATTGTATTCAACTTTTTTTACTGGGGTTTGTATGTATGAAAGGAAAACACTATAATCTATGCACTATTTTGCATGTAAGGATAGCAGAATCTATGTTTTTAAAAAAAACAGCAATAGAAGAAATGTTTAAAAGTTTCTGAAATTGATTCAGACACCGGTCAAGAGGATGTTGGTTTGGTGACAGAAAAATTATGAATTAAAAACCCAAATAACTCTGGCTTCTTCATGCTTTTACATCAGTTTTACTTCTGAATGTTAAGAAGATTTTTAATTAACCCACTCAGTGCTTCACTGTGGTAGCCTTACCCAGGCTACTTCCACTGTTACATAGGAATTTGCATATCAAGGGACCTTGCACCACACTGCTAAATAGTTGTCAACTCCAGTAAAAGGGACTTAAATGTATTATCCAGTCTAGCATGTTGTAACCATTCCTCCCTATTCAGCTTCTTTGTTCATTCCCCATTTGTCACCCAGGTAAGTATGATGCAGTCAACATGAGATTCTTCTCCAAATGTCTCCTCTCTCTCTTCGCTTCCTGCACGCCTGTTGTGCTGGCCAGTTAGCTATATACCTCAGTAGCCTTTGTTCTTGGATGGCAACTTGGCGGAAGGGGATGATGGATGAGCAGTGAATAGGGGACCAGCCACAGGCAGGAAGTGAGCTGGATGGAGTTACACCATTAAGGCCTCATATAACCTAAGGCTCTGTCTGACTTCCATGCAGCCACTCATGTTTTGGAGTGACCTTAGATCATCATTCCTTGAAATGTTGACAGTATTTTAGTAGCCTAGGGGCAGTCCCTTAGCTGGATGAATGGGCTGGTACAAAGGGCAGACCTGTCAACTATACTTCATTACAAGGTATGTCACTCATTTTGGACCCCTTCTAATTCAGCCTCACACAAACCTGCTGTTATTTTCCTGCTTCCATAAATTATTCAGATCGGAACTTTTGAGGCTGGGATTTTAGAAAACTTTATAAAAGGAAAAGGAAAAACAAATTCCCAATTGTTACAAGATTCTGGCTCTTCTATTTTTTATTGTACACATCAGTTTGGGTTTTTATGTCATCTCTTGGTCTTGGAGGTTGAAAGTTATGGTGAGGAGAATCTGTGAATGGCTGCTTGGTCCCATGATTCTGATCTTAGATCAAGGTACTGAAGATCACTGAGAGTGAGAACTACAACAGAGAGGAAATTAAAGGAAAAAGTTATGCAGAGCAGAGCCACATTCTCTCATCCTGTCAATCCCCAGAAAGAATCTGGCATTGATTTCCCTTTGGTTCAGGCAATGGGGCGTCAAACCTAGGGCACCAAGGCAAAAAGAAGCTTAGCAACTGCAAAAAAGAATCAAGTAATTGTGGAATTACTTGTGTGACTTGTCCAAGTTAGTAGCGCTCCCCCTAGGACATTTTTGTCTCTCATTAATAAAATGAATTCAACGTGGAGATGTGTGTTAGTAGAAAATGTCAAAAGTGAAATGCCTGCCACTGCTGGGTTAAAATAAAGGAAATGGAAATAAAGTTGAAAGCATGAATCACTTTCTGGCAGGTATGATTTCACTGCTGTGATACTATTTGTTCACAGAATGATGATGTCTGCTACTCTGCAAAAAGCATTTGTCAAGATCCCAAATATGGATTTGGAAAAGTTGGTGAATCACTGCACACAGGGTGACTGAAATCCATGGAGTGAGTGGGGATTTTTGGCCACCACTTTACTGCCAAACAAATTATCGGTGCTAATATTGTTTGATACAGGTCCAGGGAATCCTGTCACAGAAAGCAGAACTGTGCATTTGGAATGACAGTGTTGGGAAAGTGAAGCCAAAGGACACACAGATCCTACAACAAAGCCTTGGTATTGGTACACGAGGTCTCAGGCTGAGCTGATTCGTGTTACATAAGAAAAGTTAATACAGCATCCTTATTGTGCTGCCATCACTACCCACAGATTACTCACTGTACCCTGCACATATGCTCCAGTCTGTCTGAGAAGGTCCCATCCAATTGTTCCAGTTGTGCGCTCTCAAATTTTTAACCCTATCAACTACTGTAAAAACATCACTTACTGTTGTTCTGCTGTATTGGAACAAATATTTTCCCAGTAGCTGAAGGACAATCCACAGCTGCCAGTATAAATACCACCACTGGAACTTCTTGGTTGTAATTAGGTAACTCCTATTCTAAAATTCTTACTGAATAGCTGATAGCAAAAGTTTCATAATACTGAATGCACAACTCCTAAAACAGCCCGGCAAATGGGAGAGCAGGTGGAGATGTTTACAAAGGAAGAGGAAAAAAGTCATCTCTGTCTTTCCTTTCATAGCACAATTTCTTTAGTTTTCTGATGCACTAGGCTAGTTTAATTTGTTCTGAAAGCTGCCCATTCCAATTAGAAAGCAATTGTTTTGCATGGTGGAAGAAACAGGTATTTACATTGATACAGAAAGCAAATACAAAAGTAGCAATTGGTAAAGTGCTTTCAACAGGAAAAGCAGAATGTAAATGCCAAGTTAAAATGCCAAAACAGAGACATGCCATTTGCTCAGACAGCCAGTCTACACAAGTTGCATACATTGGCTGTGAAGCTTATAATTTTTTGACAATGCAGTGGGAGATAATGCTGAACATGATGCAGTAAATTTTCAAAGGTCCGCAGAAAGACTTTGTTCACAAACCCATTACGGGTATGATTAATAAATAATGACAATTAGCACTTACATACCATATTTCATCTTCACAGAGCTCTCCAAATATCAAGTTGCTAATCGTCACAGAACCCTTTTGAAGTAAGTATCTTCCAGATCGGGAAAGTGACACACATTTCTTAGTACAGTCAGTTTCTTTAGTGTTGACACACTATTTGCGGGAAATCTTATGGTCATTTGCAAACATTCAGGTAAACTAGGTTTTATCCACATGTGCATTCAATTAAAGTTAAAATGTCACAAATACTTGTGCAAATATGTAACTGTATGGGGGCTTGTACACCACCACTTATGTCGCTCAGCTTGAGTGATGTAAGTTACACTGACCTAAGCGCTGGTGTGGACAGTGCTATGTCAGCAGGAGAGCTCTCTCGTCGGCATAGAGTGTCTTCACCAGACATGCTACAGTGGCTCAGCACTTGTGTAGACTAGCTTGAGTGTTCACTCCAGAAGCATTCACACAGTGATTCTGAAAACTCTTTGTGGGTTTGGAAATTAACCAATCAAGGAGCAGAAATAACATCATGTGATGACGTAGGTCACAGTGATGAATCACACTAGGATCTGGGCCCCATATTTTAGCATCTATTGCTACATCAATCAGTATGAAGAAATCAGACATCCTTTAATTGTTGATGTAAGCTTCAATATCACAAACCCCAAAGTCTGGAGAGTGACTCTGATCTTTAAAGACTTATAATAAGAGACAGTGGTACATTTATATATGCATATAATTTGCATGGAGAAGTATGCAGTAGCTCATCTCAAGTGGTCTGCTTTTCAAAGAGCTCAAAATAAATACCATTGCAGGTACCCAGGTATCTTTGGAGTGATAACATGGAATTTATAAATTTAAATAAATTTTGCTACTTATCCTAACTGCTGGGTGAGGTCATGGGTAATATTAATATGTGAACCCAATAGCAAGACAAATTAAAGAATTTTTGATTTTTTTTTTAATTTACAGCCAAATGAGAGGGGGAAAGAGGCTTAACAGAGAGATTTAAGTTTCACTCTTTAATCCTTATGAACAAAATTTCTTATCTGTTTAGATTTGTCCGTTGAAAAGCTTTTTCCCTACCTAACCAGTCTGGATGTGCTCTGCACTAATCAACAGCCCATGATCATTTGTAGTTTTCAAAAGTGGGTTTATTTTTTTAAATTGGTCATCTGGAGACAAACTGGCACAATAGCACCAAATGGCACAAAATACAAATTTGTCCTTTCACCCCAATTACTATTATTATTTAATGTATTAAAGTTTATTATTTTATTTTGTCAGCATCCAGGAGTTTGCTAATAGAATTCTTTCAAAAGGGCCAAAATTAGTTGTAGTTTATGGAGTTATAAGTTTTTGTAATATGTACACCTAGAGATTCGAAAAATGACTCAGACTACTTGTAAAGCAAAAGGCTCTATTATTCCCCATTACCAATTCCCCAAACCACCTAGTTAACATCTCTTAGTCATCTGTTATTTTTTTCTTGTATATATCTATCTTATGAAGTTCTTTAGTTCATTTTTTTGCTGATTATACTATTTTGTATGTGGTAGGTATTTTATTACTATGAGCTATAAATGGACAGCGACAGAATTTTAGCAAGACCCAGTTAATATTTTCTGGTATTCCACTTAATGTAAATAAAACTATATTACTAGCTATGTTACTAAATGTAAATAATTATTTCTAGGATGATTAATATATTTAAAATGATTCTGAATGTTTATCCAAGACAGTAGATTATTATTAGAATGGTTCAAATCTCAGCTTTGGAAATATAGAGGAATGTGGCCAAATTTTAAAATTTATATTGATTCTGTACAGGAAACCCCGCAAAATGAATCAAAATTGAGTTTTCTATCTTGTTTAATGTATTAGACCAATTAACAACTAGTTCCAGTGTGGTTTATTATCTATTGTGAATTTTTATAATGTAGTTTCCAGATTGGTTTGGGCAAAGGAGGAGGAACCATTTCACTGAGATTTTTGTGTCTAAAATGGTGGCTGTAAGAATCTTCTCGGGGGTTGGAATAAATCATAGTGAGATGGATTAGGCCTTGTATAGATTGGGAAAACAAACCGTGGTTGAAATTGTGTTATTTTCCCATGAGGCTAGATCACAACCAGTGAATATGTGCAAAAAGGCGTTAACCTGGGTCTATAGCAGGGGCAAAGATGTAATTGTCATTTTATTACCTAACATAGTTAGGTCTTGTTTGATATCATGTTAACTCTTTTATCAATCTAGGCAAGGCTTTAGTGGATGGGGTGGTCGAAGATGGGTGATAAAATGTATTTGCCCTATGAATGTCGCCTCCACTTAGTATTATATGGGGTAAATATATGTGGAGCTGCTATCCAGGTGATAAAATGCAGAACTATCGGATACATTTTAGAATGCCTTGGTTTTACAGCCTGATATCTCCTGAGCCTGCAGGGCTCGGGAATGGGAGTTTTGTTACATTCAGAATGGGAAATTTCCTCCCCTGTCCAGTGCGACCCAGACTCCCTACTAGCCAGGGAATAGCATGAGAAATTAGTCTGTAAAATCCTGACATTATTCTATATAGAAAAACTGTTTTCTGTTTAGTTGTAGACATTCAGAAATTTGTTTATTTCTCTCTCTCTCTCTCACCTTGTTCAAATGGACTCATAGTAACTAAGGCCTCAATTCAGCAAGTATTTAAGCACATTCTTATGTTTAAGGCTGTGCTTAAATCCATCTATATTCAGCAAAGCACTTGAGTACATGTCTGTACAAAACAGCTTTCAGCATGGGGCCTAAGTCTTAACAGGAGGAAGGATACAAAGCATGGTTCTGAAACATTTTAAAAACTCTCTAAAACAGTGCTGGAATAGTTTATCTATAACATATACAGAATAAATAAAGATGTGCTGTAAAGTTTTTGGCCCCAATCCTGCAAATATTTATGCATATGCTTTGCTTGAAGCTCAAGAGTTGTCCCATTGGAGAGAAAGTGTAATACTTGCATGCACTGAAGTTAAGCACACAAGTGGTTGTGGTCTTAAGCCTGCAACTGCAATTATCCTTGGACTGACTTGCGTAACTCACTGTTGGCTTTACTACCTGCTGTGTTGTCAATGATCCTGATTTTACTGAGAATATGCTTGTGATGTGTGGTGTTTTTCCTCAAAACTCCAGTTCCGGGAAGGATGTGATCATGTGACAATCTTAGCTTAAAAAAAAAGAGTGGAAGTTTATAGCCCTCATGTCTGCAAAAACGATTAATCAGCTGAACTGTAAAACGCCTCGACGCCTAGGAGGCAAACAGAGATCACAATTGTTGTTTTTAAAAACTGCGTGATTATGGGGGACCTGACATGATTTTTGAAGCGGTGGGTCTCACAATGTGCTCGACATCACATTCAGGCCACCCAAACTTTTATCTCAACTCAACCCCTCCTAGCCTCCACACGTACACCCAGGAGAGGGCTTGTAAAACAAAACGCACGGCTCCTCCTTGCGTGTCCTCCCCTTTGCCAGGGGAGATTAGCAAGCCATGTGGGTGTATTTTAAATCAAGCCAGGGAGAGCTGGAATAATAACCCAGCTGCCGCGGCCACCTGCAAAACTCTGCCTCCTGCCTGAGTTTTTCCCCGACCCCTCGCTGCGGCTCAGTCGAGTCCCAGCAGCGGGAGGAGGAGGAGCCGAGGCCCCCGTGACGGCCCAGGCACAGCTGCGGAGGAAGAGCCGCATGGCTCAATCTCCTCCTGCCCGCCCTTTCCGCGCCTCGTGACGGTCCGTCCCCCGCCCCGGAGCGCTCCCCTGCAGCCGGGCTGGTAAGTGCGCCGGCGGCTCCACCGCCTCGGGCAGCCACGTGGCGAGCAGCCCGGGCAAGAGCTGCAGCCGCCGGCGGGGGAAGGAGGCCGGAGGGGCCCGGGCCGGAACTTCGGCCTCTCGCTCTGGCTGCCCGTCCAGCGCCGCCCCCGTCCCGCAGCTCCCGGGGGGTGTAGCGCCCCCCGCCGCGCTCCTGCAAACCCGCCCAGGCTGCAGCCCTTGGGCACGCGCTTGTGCCTCTGCCCCCCTTGCTGGCCCTGCCCCCCATTCCCTGGCAGGCCGCGCTGGGCGGGGACAGCTCGGGTTCAAAGGGGTGTCAAAGCCCTTGTTCCTTTGTGGTCCCCCCCCCCCCGTTGCAGCTGGTGTGGTGGGTGGGGGGCGCCTGGGACACAAGTGGGCTTGGCAGGATGCGGTTTTTACTGTTAATGTTGATGGATAATATCGATGTTTGTTTTAAAGCATTTTCCCCTGATTTAGTGTTTCACAGTTATGCAAATTGATGGGCCTTCAGCATTTTAAAAACATTTGTATCAAGTTAAATGTTCACAGTTGTTGGAAATTAGGAGGAGTGGTCTGATAATAATTGTTTAATGACCATAGACCAGGGGTTTTCAAACTGGGGGTTGGGACCCCTCAGGGGGGTCGTGAGATTATTACATGGGGGGGTCACCAGCTGTCAGCCTCCACTCCAAACCCTGCTTTGCATCCAGTAATTACAATGCTGTTATAAATTAAATTAAAAACATTTTTTTATATATTTAAGGGGGGGAGGGGTCGCACTCAGAGGCTTGCTGTGTGAAAGGGGTCACCAATACAAAAGTTTGAGAACCGCTGCGATAGATGTTGGGATTCAAAAAGTTAAACCTTTATAATTGCTAACACGCACATAGTCAACTTCCTGTGTGGAAATGAAGTAAATATCCTTCAATTAAACTCTTATGTTTTCAAGCAGCATTTTTCTGTAAATTAGCCCATCTGTAAATTTCTGTAATGGATGGAAATTTGTTGCTGGTTTGTGTGTGTGCAGGGAATTTGATTTTAGCTACCTTTACTGATAAAAATCTGATCTTTCTAAGCCTAAGCAGTAACTATTAAAATGTTCAGTTTAATGTGCAGGAGATAGAGAAGAGGGGAGTAAAGGATGAAGAATCCTCCCTATTAAAGGGGTAGAGGCTTCGTGCACTGTTAAACAATCAAGCTATATGTAGACTGCATAATATCCTATATTGATAAAAGAACAGGAGTACTTGTGGCATCTTAGATACTAACCAATTTATTAGAGCATAAGCTTTCGTGGACTACAGCCCACTTCTTCGGATGCATATAGAGTGAAACATATATTGAGGAAACACATACAGAGAGCATGAACAGGTGGGAGTTGTCTTACCAACTCTGAGAGGCCAATTAATAAGAGAAAAAAACTTTTGAAGTGATAATCAAGCTAGCCCAGTACAGACAGTTTGATAAGAAGTGTGAGAATACTTACAAGGGAGATAGATTCAATCTTTTTGCGGATACAGACTAACACGGCTGCTACTCTGAAACCTTATATTGATAGCCACTTTCATCCCTTAAAGGTCCTGGAATACTAATATACTTCATACATACAGTACTATTAAAATGCAAGCCCCCCTGTGGCAGAAGGCAGCAGCTAACTGGCACACAGTACAACAGTGTGGGGACGTTTCAGAACATCTGTTTAAGTTTCATCTGAAACTCCACATTCACATTTGTGCATGGAATGCTGTTTATCTACCTTGCTAAGCTGAAGGCCTGAGGTGACCTTGCTGGGATTTGATCCAGTATCTTCAGGAGGCCAGGGTGTTCCAAATCCTGAGAGTGGGTTCCACCTGACATTTTGATTAAAAAAACTAGAATATGAAATTAATGATACACATTAGATGGATTAAAAACTGGTTAACTGGTAGGTCTTAAAATGCAATTGTAAATGGGGAACCATCACTGAGCAGGTGTGCTTCTAGTGGGTTCCTGCAAGTATTGATTCTTGGCCCTATGCAGTTTAACTTTTTTATTAATGACCTGGCAGCCGGGCCGGCTCCAGGCACCAGCTGAGCAAGCTGGTGCTTGCGGCGGCAGATTGTTGGAGGCGGCATTCCACCCAATCCTAAGGCGGCACGGCCGTTTTTTTTTTTTTTGGTTCTTGTTCCGCTCTGGCTGCCCTGTAGGGGGTGGAGGCGCGGAGAACCAGAGCCCTTTAAGGGGTTGCGGGGGTGTGAGTCTGGGGTAGAGAGGGCTGTGGCTGGGTTCTGGGAGGGAATGAGTGGGCTGGGGACGGCGGGAAAAGGGATGTGAGTGTCTGGGCTGGGAGGGAAGGGGATGTTACCTGTCTGGGCCAGGGAGGGTCCCATGGCTGTGCTCTGGTGGGGGGAGGGGTGTGAATGTCTGGGCTGGGGATAGTTGTGGCTGGGCTCTGGTGGGAAGGACTGTGAGTTTCTGGGCCAGAGGGGCTCTGAGCTGACCTCTGGAGTAGAGGGGGTGAAAGTGTCTGGGCTGGGGAAGGCCTCATGGCTGGGCTCTGGTTGGGGAGGGGTTGTGAGTGGTTGGCCCACTGGCTGGGCTCTGTGGGGGAGAGGTGAGAGAAACGAACTGGATTGTTGTATGAGTTTCTTTAACTTAGGGTTACCATACGTCCGGATTTCCCCGGACACGTCCGGCTTTTTGGTGCTCAAATCCCCGTCCAGGGGGAATTTCCAAAGAGCCGGACATGTCCGGGGAAATAGGGAGGCATAAGCCAGAGTCCGCCCAGCACGATCCACTGGGTCTGCAGCGCAGCCCAGCTGCCGCAGCTACAATGCTCAGGTGGGGAACGGGGGGGCTCGGGCTTTCCTCGCGGGTGGGGACCTTTCCTGTGGCCCTGTTGCCCCACGCAGCTCGAAACCCGGTGCCACGGGAGCTGTTTCCCGTGGGGAAAGGCAGGCCGGGGAACATGCTCGGCGGCAGGAAGGAAGCTGCGGCCGGAGCTGCAGGGACCCGCGCCACCGCCGAGCGTCTGAAGCCCCCAGCAGGCAGAGGCTGCCGGATGAGTGGGGGGGCAGGGCAAGCGGGGGCATAGAGGCTGCAGGGGCAGGGCAGGCGGGGGGTGCAGGGGATGCAGGGGCAGGGCAGGCGGGGGGTGCAGAGGCTGCAGGGGGTACAGGGGCTGCAGGGTGAGTGGGCAGCAGGGGTCTCAGGCTGCAGGGGTGGGTGGTGCAGGAGCAGGACAGGCAGGGGCATAGAGGCTGCAGGGCGAGTGGGGAGCAGGGGTCTCAGGCTGCAGGGGCAGGGCAGGCAGGGGGTGCAGTGGCTGCAGGGGCGGGGGGTGCAGGGGCTGCAGGGCGAGTGGGGAGCAGGGGTCACAGAGGCTGCAGGGTGAGTGGGGAGCAGGGAAGCACTTAGCATCCCCCAACCAAGATCAGAGCGGGAGGGAGGAAGGGGAATGCAGGGTGCTCAGAGGAGGGGGCAGAGTTGGGGCAGGGATTTTGGGGAAGGGGCGGGGCCAGGGCGGAGTTGGGGCGGGGCTGGGAGTGGGGAAGGGGCGGGGCTGGGGCAGGGCCAGGGCCCCTGTGGAGTGTCCTCTTTTTTTTTCAGTGTTGAAATATGGTAACCCTATTTACCTCTCTACATACGGGGGAATTTTTTGTGTGTCTGTATTGTTACAGACATACTTGCTGACAGGTATTTTGAAATAAATTACCAAAGTAATTGAAACTGGTATGATTATATAGTGTTATTTTGACAAATAAAATATGCAGAATTTTAAAATATTGTGTGCAGAATTTTTAATTTTTTGACGCAGAATACAACCAGGAGTAATATTCAGGTCACTTCTATTTCATTGCTCAAATGTTTGTTTATGAGCCTAAGTTTCTGCACTCTGGTTTGAAAATTTTGGACTTAGATCATTGTTTGGCTTCAGTGATTTAATTCTAAGCAGGAACACTTTAAAAAAAAATTGAATATCACTGTTTGGATTTGTGTTTCTTGCTCACTTTAGCAATAAAGTTATATAGTCTGTTGTTCTCCAATCTTCTGTTAAATTAGGGTTACCATACATCCGGATTTTCCCGGACATGTCCGGCTTTTTGAGCCTCAAATCCCTGTCCGGGAGGAAATCCCCAAAAAGCTGGACATGTCCGGGAAAATAGGGAGGGAGGGGTCATGGGGCTTGGGTCTGGGCTGGAGCCGCTGGGGCCTGTGCTGCGGGGTGGCCGGAGCCGCTCGGCCGGGGGCTGGTGGGGCCAGTGCCAAGCCAGGCGCGAGACGCTGGGGCCAGAGCCTCTTGGCCTGGGCCGGCCGGCCGCCAGAAGGAGCCGGACTGGGCCGCACCCTGCCCCAGCCCCAGCTTACCTGCTGCCTCCCTGTTTCAGGCTTCCCGCGAACATTTGATTCGCGGGAAGCAGGGGAGGGGGAGGAGTAGGGGGGCGGAGCGTTCAGGGGAGGGGGCAGAGTTGGGGCGGGGACTTTGGGGAAGGGGCAGGGAAAGGGAAGGATCGGAGTTGGGGCAGGGCCGGGGCCCTGTGGAGTGTCCTCCTTTTTTTAAATTAAAATATGGTAACCCTAGTTAAATGAAATCCCTGTCTACAAATTGTTTACCTTAGTGCTTACCTTAAGGAAATCAATTGCACGATTAAACAATAATAGAATACCATTTATTTAAATATTTTTGGATGTTTTCTCCATTTTCAAATATATTGATTTCAGTTACAACACAGAATACAAAGTGTGCAGTGTTCACTTTTTTATTACACATATTTGCACTTTAAGAAACAAAAGAAATAGTATGTTTCAATTCACCTAATACGAGTACTGTAGTGCAATCTCTATCATGAAAGTTGAATTTACAAATGTAGAATTATATACAAAAAATAACTGCATTCAAAAATAAACAATGTAAAACTTTAGAACCTACAAGTCCACTGAGTCCTACTTCAGCCAGTCACTCAGAAAAACAAGTTTGGTTACAATTTGCAGGAGATAATGCTGCCCACATCTTGTTTACAATGTCACCTGAAAGTGAGAACAGTCGTTCACATGGCACTGTTGTAGCCGGCATTGTGAGGTATGTACGTGCCAGATGTGCTAAAGATTCATATGCCCCTTCATGCTTCAACCACCATTCCAGAAGGTATGCATCCATGCTGATGACGGGTTCTGCTCGATGACGATCCAAAGCAGAGCGGACCGACGCATGTTCATTTTTATTATGAGTCAGATGCCACCAGCAGAAGGTTGATTTTCTTTTTTGGTGATTCAGGTTCTGTAGTTTCCACATTGGAGTGTTGCTTTTTTAAGACATCTGAAAGCATGCTCCACACCTCATCCCTCTAAGATTTTGGAAGGCACTTCAGATTCTTAAACCTTAGGTTGAGTGCTTTATCTATCCTTAGAAATCTCATAATGGTACCTTCTTTGCGTTTTGTCAAATCTGCTGTGAAAGTGTTCTTAAAATGACCATGTGCTGGGTCATCATCCGAGACTGCTATAACATGAAATCTATGGCAGAATGTGGGTAAAACAGAACAGAAGCCCTACAATTCTCCCCCAAGGAGTTCAGTCGCAAATTTCATGAATGCATTATTTTTTTAATGAGCCTCATCAGCATGGAAGCTTGTCCTCTGGAATGGTGGCTGAAGCATGAAGGGGCATACGAATGTTTAGCACATCTGGCATGTAAATACCTTGCAATGCCGGCTACAAAAGTGCCATGCGAATGCCTGTTTTCACTTTCAGATGGCGTAAATAAGAAGCAGTCAGCAGTATCTCCCGTAAATGTAAACAAACTTGTTTGTCTTAGCAATTGGGCCAAGAAGAAGTAGGCCAGAGTAGACTTGTAGGCTCTAAAGTTTTACATTGTTTTGTTTTTGAGTGCAGTTATGTAACAAAAAATCTACATTTGTAAGTTACACTTTCACAATAAAGAGATTGCACTACAGTACTTGTATGGGGTGAATTGACAAATACAATTTATTTTGTTTATCATTTTTACAGTGCATATATTTGTAATAAATAATATAAAGTGAGCACTGTACACTTTGTATTCTATGTTGTAATTGAAATTGCTATATTTGAAAATGTAGAAAAACCTCCAAAAATATTTAATAAATGTTAGTTGGTATTCTATTGTTTAACAGTGCGATTAATCAATTGTTTTTTTTAATCGCAGTTAATTTTTTTAAGTTAATCGCGTGAGTTAACTGCTATTAATCGACAGACCTAGTTTACATTTAAAGTTTCCATTTAAAAACAGGTAAATGTGCCAAGAGGTTGGTGTGATTGGTATAGCTCTTAAAAGTACAAGATACTTAAACTTGTTTACATTTGTGTTATTGATGTATAGAAAAAGTCAGTAGTAGATCTTAACATTTTCAGCATTTTTACTTCTTCCCACTACACTATGTGCTACCTTTCAGCCTTTTTAAAGTGTTGCTTTAAACTTCCACCTGTTGAAGCAATGTGATGAATTGACTTTGTTTTTACATAATGACACGCAAGCTTTTTGTCTACCTAGAAGAGCAAAATAAATGAGTTTCAACTGTACAGTTACTAGTCTGTAATGAAAGGTTCCTAGTGACAGTATAAACCAGGGTGGATAAAAATCAATGATTTTTTTTTTTAATAATTGGATTTTTTTATTCAATTTTTTTTGATAAAATGCTTTCGATAGGTTTTGTCCTCAAAAAGATACATTGTAGCTCAAAGATATTTCATCATGGAATAGGGATTATAAATTCTAATTCTATAGTATGAGACACTATATTCATGTAATGTTTAAGAAAAGTTTTGTAAATGAGTTCCAATAGTTCATGGATTAGGGACCCAATTTTATGGGGTTCCACAGGCTTCTGTATAGATTATTTAGGTTAATCTTTTTATCTACTCAAGGGGACTCAGTGCTCAGTCTAGAAGATACCGTCACAGATGCTTAGTTTTGCAGTTCTCAAACTGTGAATTTGTGTCTCCAGAAGTAACATGTTTGTTAACAGCAAAAATGTTTTAAATAAATAAATAATATATAGAGGTGAGAAATAACAGACCTCAACTCTGTTGTCCCTCTGCAAATTTATGTACACGGAGTCAATCCCTTACCTCTCTCTAGAAGTGCAAAGTTTCAAAAAGTTCAATGACTAGAAGATTGTTGGGGGTGGAATAGATCTGGACAAGGAGAAGAAGTTTGGAGATAAATGTGAGAAGCAAAGGATGTGCTTGTTTTGTTAAAATATTATATGTTTGCTGTTGAAGGGAAAAAAAATCCAGAATACTTAACGTTGTTTCAGTTAAATAAAACAATTTAAATGTCTGTCTGGTGGTGTTCTCCTAATACAGTATGGCAAGAAAATCCTCCAAATATTAACGATTAACCTGTTGAACTGGAGATAGTTCATCTCCCAATGACTTCATAAATATCTGCTTCAATTACCTTTGGTAAATGAAATACCCAAACAATCATTTAGTTTTACAGCTATATCAGAAAATAAATCTGAAAAGTTTTCAAAATAAATCACTGTTTAAAAATGTATAGTGTGTACCTTCTAAAAATGAAACCTACATCTATCTCTGAGTTGTGAAGAATATGTATTAAGGTTATAACAACCAACAAGAATGCACTTTTATGTAGAAATCTGTGATTAAATCGAGTCTTCATGACTAGTGATTTAAATCAAATCCACCGTGGTATAAACCACAAAGCTTGACTGTTTTGCACAAGATCGAAGTGCAGCCTTACAATATATACTGTTACAGTGTATAATTCTGTAGGGGCAACAGAAAGGCCCTCAGTGTTTTGATAGATTTAATGCTTTGTTAAGGCTGACACCGATTTGATTCTTTCTAATGGAATTTTTTTTCTCTTTCCTATAAACTGAGTATTGCCAATGCCTAACATCCACAAATCATAAGATTTTAAAAATATAATTGCGTGTTGCTTGCCTTTGAGTCATAATTTTTTACCTTCAGGGGGCAGCTGCTCATCCTAAATTTTATGTGATGATCCCAGGTTCAAAGTGCAACCGTAAACACAAATACCTTCCAGTTTGCTACTCTGCTTACACTCTGTCTCCTGGGGTGCTCCTGTTCTATCCTCCATCCTGACTAAACAGGACTGCCAGTTACCCTGTTCACATCTTCTTCCATGTTCCCTCGCAGTCTTCTATTCCCTACACTCACTTGTCCTTCTTATTTCCTTCCCTTTTCCTTGACAGTCCCCTATCCATCACATTGTACTGCACTCTTCTCAGCATGTGCCTTATCTTCCCTGCCTTTTCCTGAACCCCCGATTCTTCATAGTTTCCTGTCACGTTTTCCAAGGCCTTGGCTACACTCGCGGCAGCGCTGTGAAGCGCGAGTGTAGTCACGCCGCCAGCGCTGCGAGAGCTCTCTCGCAGCGCTGCAAGTACTCCACCTCTCCGAGGGGAATAGCTTGCAGCGCTGCGAGAGAGTGTGCAGCGCTGCAGGCGCTGATTACACTGGCGCTTTACAGCGCTGCGCTTGCGCTCGGGGTGTGTGTTTTTTCACACCCCTGAGCGCAGCAAGTGCAGTGCTGTGAATTGCCAGTGTAGCCAAGGCCTAACACATTCATCTTCCCTGCTTGCCCCTACAGTATCATTCCAGCACCTCCATGTTCTGGCCCTCTGAGGTCAGGCTGGCTTAATTTCTCCCACTCCCACTGGAAGCTATGGGAGGTGTTGGCCATCTTGCCAAGGTCAGTCTGTGACTTCAGTGCTGCTGACAAAAATTAGAAGCGGCGACCATTCTTCGGAAGGGCAAAACTGTGAGATTTAAGGCAGTAATCAGAAATAAATGAGGAGGTACTATTGCCAGTCTGAGACAGCCAACAATCATAAATCAATCCTCCAGTTCCCCCCAAAATGTGAAGCCAGTTGCAGGATTGGGGCCTAAGTGAGCAGCAGCTACCTGCAGAGGTCTCGGAATTGCTAAGTGTTCATGGGAGGAACTGAGGTGCGTGTGAATGTTCTCCCTTGTCCTTATGGAATGATTTGGAGGAGGGGGGAGAATCTGAAAGGAGCTCTTCATGCAGTTCCCCTGCTCCAGGTTCTCATGTATTAAAGTGAGAGGGGCTGATCTGGGCATGTAACCCCTTTAGCTGATTTACTGTATTGTTTCTAGTGGCCTTACTTTCTTTATTAACTTAAACAGGAACATGTCCAAGAAAGGAGGGAAACAAACCGAAAAAGGAAGGAAAGTACATGTACCATGTAAACGAGCAAAGGTGGAAGCATCTTGCCCTTCTTCACCTATGAACTATGACAGCCCAGACAGTGTCTTTGAAAGTTTGATCTTTCCCATCGAACAAGAGGAGTTCTTCAAGGAGTTCTGGGAACAAAAGCCACTGCTTATTCAGAGAGATGACCCTTCAGTGGCTGCTTACTACCAGTCTCTCTTCCAGTTAATGGATTTGAAGGAGCTGTCCAGCCAGGGTTTATACTATGGAAGAGATGTTAATATCTGCAGGTGTGTGAATGGAAAAAAGAAGGTTTTAAATAAAGATGGCAAAGTGAACTATATGCAGCTGAAGAGAGACTTTGATCAGAAAAAAGCAACGATACAGTTTCACCAGCCTCAGAGATTTAAGGTTAGATCTACTGTTGCCCCATAGATTGTGGCTCATGTCCTGCTTATGTGTTTTTGTAAAATATAAATGCTGCATATTACTTAGTTGCTGTCTTATTTGCCTCAGTCAGGCTGAATGCACAGTGTATCGTAGTGTATCACAATGTATCTTAATGAAATCAATGAGAAATTGGTTTAAGCTGCTGGCCAGCAGGCTGTGAACACCAACTACTTTATAAATGAACTATCTGAATTAAAACACTGTTTTATACTTTGCTCTATGCACCATCCTTCCATGCTGTAGCAAGAGGCACATCTAAAAGCTGATCCAGGGTGTAAGAAGATTAGAACTCCTCCTTAAAAGCTTGTTTTGTTACCATCATTATAATTTAGGGAAAGATAAACACACAAACTTAATTATTACCCATCTTTATTTTCTTCTTAAAGGTCACCACCCACCCTTTCTTGTTATAGTTTCTGTGTGCAAGTGCAGGTTTTAATACCGGTTCTTTTGAGGCAAGGCAAGGTGTGAAATATTTCCAAAACACTCCACCTTCTTACAAACAAAACACACTAGTATTGAATTACAGCATAGTTAGTAGCATGCTGTCCATTTTAGCAACTGCTCACTCTGCTCTGGCTAGGTCTACACTACCTGCCTGAATCGGCGGGTAGAAATCGATCTCTCGGGGATCGAATTATCGCGTCTCGTCGGGACGCGACAATCGATCCCCGAATCGACGCTCTTACTCCACCAGCGGAGGTGGGAGTAAGCGCCGTCGACGGGGAGTGCGGAGGTCGATTTTGCCACCATCCTCACAGTGGGGTAAGTCGGCTCCGATTAGGTCGAATTCAGCTGAATTTGCGTATCTTAAATCGACCCCCCCCCCCCACCATAGTGAAGACCTGCTCTCTGTCTTTTTCTTACTTCTTAGCATTCATTGTGCACTGATTTAATCAGTAACCCTGGGAAGGAGAGGATGGTTCCACATACAGCCTACAAAGGGATGAAATGTCAATACTCTGGGATGGGTATTAGGCACAATTATGTCAGTATATAGTTTAATTTTGTATTAGCCTCTTGGGAGGTATACCTGTTAAAATTGTGCCCCAAATGTAAGATCTTGCTTAGGCTATTTTTGATTTCACTGTATTCTTGGGGTGCAGTGTCATATTTGGCATTTGAAGATGGAGTGGATACTGCAGTCTAGTTAGTTGAATGCACATAAATTGATAGCACTCCTTTGCCTCCTTGTATAAGGGTAGCTGGTAGGCAAATTCTGTTTCAGGCTATTTATTGATTCTGGACCCAGAAATGAGTGTAATTCCTTAAGCATGTCATGTCTGTCAGATGTGGGTGACGGCAGTGTATTTTAGAACTCATTCATGCAATTAATAAAAAGGGTTTAAAAGGAACTAGAGCAGTCATAGGAGGAACCTGCTTTGAGAACATAAGGCAATAATAAAAGCACAGTTTGGATAACTGTAATGCCAAACAATAACTAAACTCAGCAATGTTGAGACATTCCATGTTTGGATTGTTTATTGGTATGTTGTGTGGTTGGCATTAAGATTTGGCTTTACGATATGAGTTAGAGAAATTTCATGTGTGCATTGTATGTCTCTTTTTCCCCCCAAACAGAAGGGGTGTTTTGGTGGAGGTATAGTGTAGCGTAACTAACCCTGGTGAGGTGCTATCATTAGGGTTTGAAACTTTAGACCATCAGTGCTAAAAGCATGAGATTTTATTAGTTGAACTAAAATGCTTGGGGTTAAAATTTTCACAAACACTTAAGGCATTTAGGGGCCCATGTCCCCATGGGTTAAAGAGCTGGTTTTGGGAGGGAAATGTTTTTTTTTTTTTTTTTTTTTTTTTTTTAATGAAAAATATTTTTGTTGCTATTTTGAAACATCTTGACCTGCTCTAAAACTGATTGAAAAATGGGATTAATTTATTGTGTGAAAACTTTCACAAAACATTCTTTTTTGTGGTTGAACAATCAAAATGAAGAAAAATTTGACAGGCTCTAGCTGGAAATTGTAAAAGACTCAAACCTGTCCTATGAACTAGCCACAAGGACTCACATTCTCTTAGTGTGGGTTATATTTAGGATAACTGGATAAGCGTGTGTATCTGTGTGTGTTTAGGGAGATAAGGCTGGCTTGAGTCTTTGCTTGTTTATAAAGGATTTGGAGGAAAGTGTGCATGCGTGTGTTGCGCACACACAATGGTTTGACATGAAAGAATCTTTAACTGTAAACCAACAGGCTTTGGCAGTGGTAGTATAATAATTAGTATTCAACATATTTCACAGAGTAAGGCAGTTCTTTTTCATTTCAGACATATTTAAAAGTATCTTCCAACATGTGTCTCTGCAAGTCTGATTTAAAAGCTAAAATACATTTTTGGGGCCTAAATAAGAGGGTAATTCTGTAACACTGAAGAATAGACACTAGAAGTTCTAACCCCAAATATCTTTAAATTATATTTGGGGGCATACCACTAAATATCCAAATGTTGATGCTAGGAAAGGTGAGAGTAGATTGGGAAGTGGGGGGGGGGGACAATGGTCAGAGATTCTAGCCTAGTGTCATTAGAACGGAGTGAATAATGGAAGAACTTCCGTTGTTTTCTAAATGCGATTTGATTGTGTTGTATTTGGTATCTTTAGTAACAGGGCTGGGACCTTTTACACTCTCTGTATGATCCTACGCTGTATAATAGAGACACTATGTATAGATTTCATTAAGATATTATTCACAGATTGACTGACTCTGGCTTCTTTTTCCCTCCCCTTAACCCCATTGTTTTTAGACTCTGTAGAAATGTAGAAATAATAGAGAAGGGAAGGTACCTCTACCTTGCTATTCTCCATAGCAGTCAGGGCAGCATATCACCTCCAGATTGGCAGCTGGCTTGCTAGTTACCTTCACAGCTGATTTTTTTTTTTTTTTTTTTTTTTTTTTTTTCTGCTGTTCCCCAAAGCATTCAGCATGGACATGTTCTAGTGAGGCAACTGGCATCCCTCTCTAATAGGACCTCAAACTTATGGTGGTTGGCAAACTGCCTTTACAATTTCTTAAGTTCCTCTGTGTCTGAAATCTGGGAGAACTGATTCTCATAGACTCATAGACTTTAAGGTCAGAAGGGACCATTATGATCATCTGGTCTGACCCCCTGCATGCTGCAGGCCATAAAACCGTCCCTACCCCTTCCCTGGACTCTGCTGATACCATAGTTAGAGCAATACATCAAACATTAATTTAAAAAAACAAACGCCACATTTGCTTTTAGCAGTGACATTTATTTGTGATAATTTCACTTGCTTTCTTTAAAGGATGAGTTGTGGAGGATCCAGGAGAAGCTGGAATGCTACTTTGGCTCTTTGGTTGGCTCCAATGTTTACATTACTCCTCCAGGGTCCCAGGGTCTGCCTCCCCACTACGATGATGTTGAGGTGAGAGAACAAGCTTGCAATCTGTAAAGTTACAAGCAGCTTTTTCAAGTATGTTCACTTTATGGAAGTCATTAAATGGATCCATTTAATAGAGACAGGTTTATGCCCTGTCTAGGTATAGATTTGATCAAAGTAACCTACAAGGATTTTTTCATTTTAAAGAAAAGTATTGAGTAATTTGATGGTAATATCCTGTTAAATGTGCTTTCCAGAACTGTTGTGTGAGATTTTTCAGGTGATGCTGACAAGCTTCCCAGCAGCCTTTATCTTTCAGTGTAGCAGTGTTACACGGCAGTGGTGGTGGTGGTTTTAAAAAGTGACAATGTCAGGTCAAAAAAATCAATTAAAAACTTCCAAACCTACCTTTGTTACCAATAACACATCAAGGGCCTGATCCTGAGAGAGCCTGCTGACTTCAGGGGGAGTTGTAGGTGCCTAGCACTTCTTGGGGTCAGACCCCTACAATTATTAAAACTGTAAAAACTTGGAAATCTTCTTTTCTTTGCAATTTCTTCAGCTTGTACAATAGAAATAGACTGGTCACACTCTGGTACTTGTTTAGTAGCACAGCACTACAATGACTAGTTTGTAAATGCTGCCAGGGAAGACTTAAATCTAGATGTGTCTTTATTGTACTTTTAAAAATAACAAAAACATTTATTACATTTTATAAAACTTATTAAAATATCAAAACCTGAAGTTGGGAACTTATGCTGCCCAACTCTCTCTTCTTTTTGCTGTCCATGTTTTAAAAATAAAGCAAATATTTCCTAGTTGGTTTTAGAAATATTACAAATAAAAGACATAAATGTCTCATCATGAATTAGAGGTTGTTTTTATTTTATTTTTAATTTCACTTCAGATAAATGCATCTAGCAGTTTTGTTTGTTAAAGGAATTTTAGCTACACACAAACATACTCCTCAGCTACCTAGCATGTGCAGAATGTACCTGTCAGCTGTCTGCAAAGCCTTCTGATAGAATTCAGTGTCCCATTTGGAACTGTTACGCGACTAGGTATTTCACACGCTCTGTGTTCTTATGTGACTGGCAGAGAACAATTTTTGAACTTTATAGAGCTCTGGGTGTCACCAGTAAGGCCATCACTTTGACTTTTTTTTGTCTTTGCTACCTCTCTCTCTCACTTGGTCCCCTGGGTATTTTCAGAGTTCAAAATTTGAGCAGCTGGAGGTTTGAGGCGCAGAATGGCTTTTTGATACATATTGTTTTGTGGCCCTTTGCAGGTGTTTATTCTTCAACTGGAAGGAGAGAAACACTGGCGTCTCTACAAACCTACTGTGCATTTAGCTCGAGAGTATAATGTTGAATCAGAGGATCGGATTGGGAATCCAATACATGAATTCATATTAAAGGTACTGGTATTTGCTGCACATGGCTTTCTTGGCTTTAGCTGTGAAATATATAGTGTCATAACTTTATTTTTTGATACATTGTTTAAGAAGAATGCCCTGAATGTGTTTATAAAAATGACATTCAGAGCACTGGAAACCGTCTGGCGTATAAGGCAGTCAGGTATCCTATAGGCAAATTGGAGAATCAGTATTTGGTCCTATGAATGCATTAAACAACACTCCATATTTGCATACCCAGGGTCCTGGTTGCATGTTTGGTGACTTTCATTTCCTATGTTCTTTTTCTTTCTGGATGGTCTGTTGTCGAGTTTCTGTTGCTTTGTGAAATGTCTCTAACAAGCATATACAGACCTCTGTCATTCTCGCCTAAAGATTAAAACCCTTACTAAACAAGATTCTTCCTTTGCATTCCTACCTGTCCTTTACAGACAGTCCAGTGTGGAGACCAGTAAGAAGTTACACCATGCCAGAGTCCCTAGTCATTGTTTCCAGAAACAATAGTGGATATCTGGTGACATTTTGGTGCCAGTTTGTTTAAATTTTCAGTTGCAGCCTGTATCTGTGGAACTTGGTTGTCTTCATCAGGGAACTGTAACAGCACCTCAGACTCCTACCTGTCCCTTCAACTCTGGCTGGCCCCCTGCTACTCCCAGACCAGGGACGGCCTGGACAAGGTTGTTACGGTGCCGCCCGCGGTGGTTGCGGACCTCCAATAGTGGTCCCTCCAGAGCAACATGCTCCGGGGAATCCCCTTCCGAGACCCCTCTCCCTCACTAGATCTAGTGTCGGATGCCTCGGACCTGGGCTGGGGAGCCCACGTGGGGGACATCAGGACCCAGGGTATGTGGTCACCCGAGGAACTGACCCTGCATATAAATGTCAGGGAACTCAGAGCTGTGCGCCTGGCGTGCCTGGTCTTTCACCAGCACTTACAAGGGAAGGTGGTCAGAGTCCTCACAGACACCACCACTGCAGTGTATTACATCAACAGGCAAGGGGGCATGCACTCCAGGGCCTTATGCCAGGAAGCCCAACTCCTGTGGGAGTTCTGTATAGCCCACAACATCCTCCTCCGAGCGTTCCACCTACCCGGCGAGAGCAACACGCTCGCAGATCGCCTGAGCAGGGTGTTCTCACAACAACACGAGTGGTCCCTGCACAGGGAGGTGGCAGAATGGATTTTCCTTCAGTGGGGCACTCCCCAGGTGGACCTATTCGCCATCGCTCAGAACCGCTTGTGTCCCAGGTTCTGCTCCAGAGTGATAGAAGGCGATGGGGCCATGACGGACGCATTCCTGCTTGATTGGTCGGGGCCCCTGATGTATGCCTTCCCGCCCTTCCCCCTCATAGGCAGGGTCCTACAGAAGGTGAAGTCAGACGGGGCGAGAATTATCCTGATAGCCCCGGATTGGGCCCGTCAACAGTTGCAGTAGGGTCCCGTACCAATCTTGGCGGCCCCCCCCTCGCAGGCTGCCGCTCCACCCGGACCTCCTCTCCCAGGAGGGAGGTAGTCTCCTCCATCCCGACCTGGGCCCGCTCCACCTCACGGCGTGGCTGCTCCGTGGCTAGATGCGGAGGAGGGGAGGTGTACCGAGCCTGTTAGACGTGTCCTGCTTGAAAGCAGGAAGTCGTCCACACGGAGGACCTACCTGGCCAAGTGGTATCGGTTCTCCTCCTGGGCGAGGGAGAGAGGCTCCTCCACCACGTCCGCTCTGCTCCAGCTGGTCCTGGACTATCTCCTGTTCCTTAGGACCCAAGGGCTAGTTCCCTCCTCGATCAGGGTGCACCTGGTGGCCATTTCGGCCTTCCACCCTCCGGTGGCGGGACAGTCAGTGTTTTCCCACCAAATGACTGCCAGGTTTTTAAAGGGTTTGGACAGAGCGTTCCCTTATGCTAGACCCCCGGTTCCCCTTGGGACCTGAACTTGGAACTGTCACGCCTCATGGGACCTCCCTTTGAGCCCTTGGCCACTTGTTCCTGGTCCCACTTATCTGAGAAAGCCACCAAAAATGCCACTATCACCTCAGCCTGCAGCATTTCAGAGCTTAGGGCGCTCACCTCGGAACCCCCGTATGCTGTCTTCCATAAGGGGAAGGTGCAGCTTCGCCCACACCCGGCCTTCCTACCGAAGGTGGTCTCGGCGTTTCATATGGACCAGGACATTTTCCTGCCAGTCCTGTGTCCTAAGCCCCATTCCTCCAATGAGGAACGACGCCTACACATGCTAGATGTGCGTAGGGCGCTGGCCTTTTACGTGGATCCAACAAGGCCATTTCGGGCATTTCCTCAGCTTTTCATTGCTACGGCTGAGCGCATCAGAGGGCAACCGGTTTCCACCCACCGGATTTCCCACTGGATCACCTCGTGCATACGCACGTGTTATGGCCTGGCTGGGGTTCCCCCGCCTCCTATTGTTAAGGCGCGCTCAACGAGAGCCCAGGCCTTGTTTGTGGCCTATGTGGCTCATGTCCCCATTCAGGACATATGCAGGGCTCCTACATGGTCCTCTGTCCACACTTTTTCATTGCACTATGCGATTGTCTCCCAAGCAAGGGATGACGCTGGGTTTGGTAGGGCAGTGCTCCAACCCTTAACCTTTATCATTTAGAACTCCTAGCCACCTCCGTCAGGTATAGCTTGGAGTGACCTACTGTGGAATACACAGGAGCAATCACTCGAAGAAGAAAGGACAGTTACCTGTTCCGTAACTGGCGTTCTTCGAGATGTTGCTCCTGTCTATTCCACATCCCACCCTCCTTCCCCTCTGTCGGAGTTATCTGGCAAGAAGGAACTGAGGGTGGGGGGAGCACACAGCCCCCTTTATAGCGCGATATGTCGGCACCACTCCAGGGGTCGCAGCGGTGCTCCCCCACTATGGATGCTGCTAAGGGAAAAACTTCCAGCACTGGTGCATGTGGCGAGCATGCACACCTACTGTGGAATAGACAGGAGCAACACATCTTGAAGAACGTCAGTTACGGAACAGGTACCTGTCCTTTGATAACTCCACAAGTTGATCCTTTCTAGTTGTGATAGATAATCAAGACAATTTATTAACGGCAGAGGGAAGCTTGTTTAAAAGGTAAGTGGATCACATGTGGTTTACCTATGACAAACCACAGCTCTTTATAAATGGACAAACATAAGTGATCTTGCTAAATCATGTGAAATTCTGTAATTGGAGGAGACCTTTAATTCACCTACTTGAAGAAGCCATTTGAAGAGTTATTCACTTAAAATCTTTTTTTTTTTTTTTATGCCCACTAATCTGCCTAAAGAGTGGTTTGAACCTGGGAATTAAATGAAATTTAAGATTAAAATTTATTTTGTATTTTACCATAGTTATTTTATGACTCTCTCTTGGAACACGTTGTCCAGGTATTCAGAATTTAATGGGAGAAGCTGTAAATTTAGCTTTATTTGCAGTAGCAGTCACATATCTAATTATTCCTGAAATTGATTTTAAAGTTAACCAAATTCTTGGCAGTGCTTATGTAACATTTGATCTTGGGAACTGAAGGGTGTGGTTTGGTAGTGGCATGTTCTTGCAGAGCTGTGCTGGGCCTGAAATGTTTTTTTGTGATGAGTTTTTTAGTGGTGCAAATTTTTTCTTCATGGTGGTGGTCCTTTGTCTGTCTGTTCTCTGCTCCCTCATCTTTATTTTCTGTTATCTCCATTCTGCTAAATTGCATCACTTTTTTAAAGAGCCCTTTCTCACATGGATTAAGACAGGAGGATGGGGGGTGTGGCAGGGGGAGGAAGGACGGGTGGTCATTTTGTTTAAGACCTGTTACTAGAACTGCTTAAACTGTATTTAAAAATACATTAGTACCTAGCATAGATGGGTTTTATTAGCTTTCCTAGGCAACTCTAGGTTTTTTTCTCCCCCCCCCCCCCTTTTCAAGGGTGTTAGGCTGGATCCAGATAGCATTTCACTTGTTTGTCGCTCTTCCACTGGCTCACTTTGAAGTGACTGAGACTGGCCCATTGACATTTTGTGTGTACCTAGTTTAATGAGCATATTAGTAAATTTTAATTTGCTTTTGACTTCACAAATAATAAGGAAGAATTTAATTCAGCTGTCAGGCTCTCCAGCCTTAAGAGGTCCCCTTTCATAGCTCTGCTATGTGGCATGTAAAGGAGGGTCTATTGTATTGCATGATTTTATATTCAACTGTCAGCATTGCTATCTAAGGAGTAATTTCTTTATTTTGCTAACATTGCAGAAAGGTAGTTACCAAGAGACTCAAATACTTAATTGTGTTTTCCTTCTATTTTCTTTTAGCCAGGAGATTTGTTATACTTTCCAAGAGGAACTATCCACCAAGCTGACACTCCTCCGGGGGGATTGTATTCTACTCACGTGACCATCAGCACCTACCAAAACAAGTAATTATTCTTTACCATTTTCATTGCGTGGCGTCCTTGGACAGTTTGGATAAATGCTAACGGTGACCTAAAATATGTGTGTTTCAGAGAAGTGGTGCTATCTGTTGGCTAGAGCAAAGGCTTTGTAGTTTGGGGCTCTTGGGTTCTGTTCCTTGTTCAGCTACTGAACTTGCTGTGTGACCATTGACAAATACCCTAGCCTTTGTGCCTCAGTTTCCGCATCAGTAATATGGGGATAATACTTTACCTGCCTCCCTTGCAGGGCTTTCGTGAAATTTGTTTGTTTGTAAGGTGCTATGAAATCTTCTGATGAATGATACCATAGAAGTGCAACACTGTAATTTAAATCTAAGCCAGTATTCATGTAGGAGTAATAAAGGTCTGGGAAAGCAAATCATTAGTTAATTGTTGCATAAAAACATAGCAAGTAGGCTGCTTTTAACAGAATCATTTTTAATTACTTACTTACTACTTATCAGCTGGGGACTTTAGGTGGAAGATAAATGACAAGTACAAATTCAGTGTTGCATTTTATACAGTCTCTCACCAACTGGAGAGGTTATTGCACATTTCTTAACCCAGAGACTATTAAGCACATCAAGGATGAGTTGTTAGTTTTTCTCTCCTATGCTGCCTCCACCAGGCACCCAAACTTTATTATTTTATTATTATATGGAAATATACATATCTCATAGAACTGGAAGGGACCTTGAAAGGTCATCAGTTCCAGTCCCCTGCCTTCACAGCAGGATCAAGTACCATCACTGACAATTTTTTGTCCCAGATCCCTAAATGGTCCCCTCAAGGATTGAACTTACAACCCTGGGTTTAACAGGCCAATGCTCAAACCACTGAGCTATCCCTCCCCCCTTTTTCTTAGCTGCAAACCATCCCTTTATAAAAATATCCTCATGCTTTTCATCTACCCCTTTCAGCCTTTCCCCAGAGATCAGCTTCCACCTCAACACTGTTTCCTACACCTTCCCCCTGCTGGTGCCTTTTCCCACTGGGGGATCGCTGCTCCCACCTAACCTGTTTCTCCACTGCTGGCCTCTGAGTCAATGGTCTGGGTGAGGAATCAGATGTGGGAAGGATTTCTAGCAGTAGGGGGTGTCTCATCCCCTGCCCATATTCCAAAGCAACACACAAACCTAATATACAACGTTTCATAGCTGCTGGAAAACCTGCTGAACCCTGGAGTAGCACTTCCTACTTGATTCACTGGTGACCCTGTAAAATGACCAGCTTTCAGATTTTCTCCACCTGGTTCATGTTCTAAAGGTTAAGCTGAAATGGCTTTTAGCAGAGGACATGTCTCTCCCATACAGTAGGTGAGTCTTTACTGATTTACAGTGGGATTCAGTTTTGGTAATCAAAAGTTACTTTACAATGCGTTTTCTGCTTGTATTATGGAGAGGCAGCATTAGAACCATACTTCCTGAGCTGGTTTGGCCTAGCAGAACTCATGCTGTCTTGTCATGGTGTAGATTTTGCTGAGTAAGTTCACTGCTTTATGGATCCACTTGCAGTGATCAGTTTTTATGATCAGAAGAGGAATTGCTCAAGTCAGTCCTTACAACTATTATATCATCTGTCAAATAGTATTGAAAGAGGAGGATTTACACTGGATTGCATCAGATCCCCGTCACATAATTGCTGAAGGCCTGAGAGGCTGGTGTTGAGTGAACATAATCCATCAGCTATGGCGTAAGGCAATGCCAGTTCACTCAGTTACTTGTGAAGCAGTACCATCAAGGAGCATGTTCCCTAGAGTGTTCTGAGAATGAGCAAGAGGCTAGAAGAGTGCTGTTCCTTTAACAGGAAAAGCATGCCCTAATATTTATCCATGCTCGTCAGGCTATTGGTAACTAGAAGCTTCTTTCACATTCTCTCAAGAATCCCAGGCAGCATGAGCAGCAATCTTAGGAAAAGCTGCTACTTTGTATTTCTCATCCCTGGGGGTAAAGCGACTGACTATAAATATCAGGAACGTGTGGTACGTGCTGTTTGTTTTGGGGAAAATTTCCAAGAGCTCTTAAAATGCAACAATCATCATAGTCGTCTTTTGTGCTCTTCCTTGGCGTCATGATCAGTGTCTCCTGTAAGCGTTGTTTTCCTTGGCTGAGTGACTGAGGGCAATGGAATGAATGTGATGTTTACTTGCAGTCTTAGGTCTGGTCTATACTACCCGCCTGAATCGGCGGGTAGAAATCGACCTCTCGGGGATCGATTTATTGCGTCCCGTCGGGACGCGACAATCGATCCCCGAATCGGCGCTCTAACTCCACCAGCGGAGGTGGTAGTAAGCGCCGCCGACAAAAAGCGGCAGAAGTCGATTTTGCCGCCGTCCTCACAATGGGGTAAGTCGGCTGCAATACGTCGAATTCAGCTACGCTATTCACGTAGCTGAATTTGCGTATCTTAAATCGACTCCCCGCTGTAGTGTAGATGTACCCTTAGCTTGTGTTCCACTGACTTCACAGAGGAACAGCAGGATGGGGGTTTGATTATGTAGGCAGTTTAATATGGCTGGGTGTCTGCATTCATCCAGTAATATGTATACCCAAGAAGTGGATATACAGAATTCTAAATACACCGCCAGCTGTAGTGGTGTTGCACTCTGAACATATATTACGCACAAACAACTGTTATAAGAACACTGAAGGTTGCAAAGTTAAGCACTCAAAAGGAAATGCCAGAATTGAGATTCTTGTGCAACCTTAACTTGCCCCCTTGTGCCTGTGCCTCAATCTGTGCCCAGCCAGTGCCAGTCTCTGTCCTTCCACCCCCACAAATTAAACTCCCAGTCAGTTTTTCTTCCCCCTCTTCTCAATTCCCAGGCCCACCTCTTGTCCCCTCTGCATTTGAATCACACTGCTTCTTCCTTCCCACTGCCTGGAGGTGGGGAACCACTGAGAGCACAGGAGAAAGTCTCCTTGCTCTCAGTTTTGGTGCCAGGCTCTATCACAGAGCAGCAGTTACAGAGAGAGTCTGCCTTTGCCCCTTTAGACTTGGGCTGAAGCTTGCTCTGTTGCTCTATGGGGATGATGCATGTGTAGCCAGGTCACACTAGGAGCTGTGAGGGGAGGGAGTGTGCTCTATGAAGATGGAATCTTAGGAGATTTTAGCTGCTGGCGTCCAAGAAGTTTCTACTGAGCATGTACAAAGTACAGTTTTTCAGAGGCTTCTAAGGTGGCCAAATTTAGGTGGATTTTTCATGGGGATGGCAAAAGACACATCCCTGACACAAAGACCACTCCCTGCTGAATTTCAAATCCCTGCGCCAAAGCATGGAGTCTCTAGAGCATTTCAGAGAAGCGATCTCCAGAATTTTTTTCCATCCTTCATCTTGGAAACAGCTGAACTGTTTTGGTTGAAATTATTCAAAACAATTCAGCCTGAGGCAGACACCCACATGGAAAATTTCAGCCCAAATGTTTGGCTGAGGTTTGATAAGTAATAGAGAACAGGGTCTTATAATAGGAAATGTTGGGCAACCTTAGTAACAAGCAGCTATTGCGCACACAAATAGGAAGGGCTATGTGCATATATACGCACAAATTAATTGAATGTGGTCCTTTTGAAAATGTACGTGTTTGCGTTACATGTTAATGTGTTTATAAAATTACCTGAAAATCCCTATTTTAAGGTTAACTATCTACTTTACCAGTGCCCGCTCTTTCTCAGCGTGTTTCAGTGGCTGATGATGTCACTCCCTGCCATGTGAGGGGAATCTTTGGATCGTCCTAATAATGTAGTTGTGGGGTTTTCTTCAGCTTGGAACTCCCATTATTTCACTGTCCTATTTAGGCTGCTGGAGCTTCAATTTCCTGGTGCATACCTGGTCTCTAACTTGGCTCTGCAATGCAGCCATGCAATAACAATGCAGCTCATGGTAGTGGGAATGGATTATTTTTTAAAACAAGGGTCAGAGCCGCCTCTATTTAGAGTGTAGCAGAGGTAGGAGGGAAGGGGAAGGTCTAAGATGGAAGCTGCTCCGGTGTTTAATTACTAACATCAGCCAAAGATTCCTTTTTCACGTACACCCAATGAACAGCAGCAGTTGGGACATGTAGGGAGAAAAAAATGGTAAACTTTTCTGAGTCAGAGGTGGTGGCATTATTATTCATGTATCACTTGTATTACAGCACTGCCTAGCGCAGTGGTTCCCAAACTGTGGGGTGAGCCCCGCAAGGTGGGCACTGGAGGACAGTGGTGGTGGGGGGCCCTAGCCAGTCCCTACGAGGGGGCGGGGAGGGAGCACCACCCAGCCCCAGCTTTGCTCCAGCCTGGCTTCAGACCCCGGCCACATCGCTGCTCCTGGCCCCCACTCCCAGCCTCGGCTCTGCTCCTGGCCCAGTGTGGGGAGAAGGAGGGAGGAGAGGAGAGTTTGGCTCTCATAGAGTGCAGTGGGAGATGGCAGCCATTGTGAACGAATTGTGGAATTTTTTGAAGATGATTATTCAACCGCCCCTGAAACAAAAACTTTCAGCTGTGGGAAATAACAGCAAAAAATCACCATTAATCCTAAAACAAAATTTTCAAATGTAGCCACTGCATAATGGTTCAGTGATTTTTTGGAAAGCTAGTCTGCATTATTTTGTTCTGACCACTGGAGTCAAAGGTCTGACACTGTGCTCAATTTCTTAAATTTTTCCATTAATTTTAACTTGTACAGTAATGGATTTGTGGATTTATTTGTAAAGTCTCCATACCGAAAGAGTAAGTGCGGTAAAGTTGGGAAGGATACCCTGTATCGTTCAGACATAACTAAGAATCCTTAGCTTTAAGTGCAAATCTAAACTCCACATTAACAAGCTGTGACCAACGCTAATAAAGAGAATCTTGCTTTATCCAAGTTAGCTATGCATAGCTTCCACTCTATATAGACGAGAAGCAGTTAGATAGTCCCTTTGAGCCTTATTTCAGTATCACCATTTCAGGTTTTTGTTTCCCTCCACCCTGCAGTTCTTGGGGAGATTTCTTGTTAGATGCGATTCCTGGGCTTGTGTTTGATACAGCGAAGGAAGATGTGGCTCTACGGACAAGTATACCAAGGCAACTACTGATGGTAAAGAGATGAGATTGTGAGGGGAAATGTAGCATGAACTTCTGTATGTTAAAGAAATGTTCAGGAGAATGCAGCTCAATGCAGCTCTCTTGGGGGAGAGGGATAGCTCAGTGATTTGAGCATTGGCCTGCTAAACCCAGGGTTGTGAGTTTAATCCTTGAGGGGGCCATTTAGGGATTTGGGGCAAAAATCTATCTGGGGATTGGTCCTGCTTTGAGCAGAGGGTTGGACTAGATAACCTCCTGGGGTCCCTTCCAACCCTGATATTCTATGATTCCATGATAGCCCTATTGACGTGTTGGCCCCATCACGTAGTACCAAAACCACCTCCTTTTGAGGTTTGCAGTTCACCTCCATTTTCAACCCCAAGGAATAGGCCGCCCACAACCATCTCCTTTTGAGGTTTGCAGTTCACCTCCATTTTCAACCCCAAGGAATAGGCCGCCCACAAGCTGTGTCTAGGTTGTTGAACTGCTCTCTATATATCCAACATGATCCCAAGCTGCAACACTTTTTCCTCTCAGTCGTGGTGGTGTTTTGGGGTCCCTCTCAGGTGTCACTTCCTTCTGGCGGAATTCTTAGTGATGCTAAGACTTGTTTTCACTACCGGGGTAAGTTGACCTAAGTTACACTACTCCATCTAGGTGAATAACTTGATTTACCCCGGTGTCCTAACTGTGCTGCGTCGACGGGAGATGCTCTCTAGTAGACTTCCCTTACTCTTCTTTGGGAGCTGGAGTACTGGGGTCGACCGGAGAATGTTTTGCCATTGATTTTTTTTCACTTTTTCATGTAGTTCAAAGGGATACTGACAGCCCCAAATGTGAGCACTCTCCTCATGCTACTTCAAAGACTCCACACAGTAGCATGGTTCCCAGCATCTGTAATGCTTTGAGGATTTTGACCCATCCCTTCTCTAATGAATTAGGATTGTCTCTGATGATTAACTCGGGCTCATTTGTGAGGATCTGTGTGTGTTCAGCAGGTGGATATAGCTGACTCAACAAGGAGATTAAGCAGCTTTCTGAGAAGTCTTGCAGACCGGCTGGAAAACACCAAAGAACTGAGATCCTCGGACATGAAGAAGGATTTCATCATGAACCGATTACCGCCTTTCTTGGGGAACAGCTCTGATCTCTTGGCTCCAGGTGGCATTTAAGTTTACTCTTGATTCCCTTGGTGGGGGATTATGATGACTATCTGCATTGTGGTAGCATTAGAGGCCTCGGTATGGGAGCAACTCCCCATTCCGGTAGACACTTTGTGTGCACACCAAATGCAGTCCTTGCGTGTAAGGCAAGAGCCAACAGGTGGATGCAGCAGACAGATAGGAGCACAAGGTAGCAATGAGATGGTTATAATTAGTGTAATGAGCTCTGATGACAGCGTGTCAGCTGCCTAACCATAGCACCTGACTTGGCACTGGAGGAAATTTCTGAAGTTTTGCAGCAAGTGCTGTCAAGTGATTAGATCACAGGGATTGCCAGGATTCCTGCCAGTCCTTCCTACCCCTTGCTCTGCCACTGACTGTGTGTGTGAATCCTGGCAGGTCATTTTATCTGTGCTCCAGTTTCAGTTTAGCCTTCTGTAAAATGGGGCTAATCCCCAACCTTCCTGAAAGGAGGGATGCTTTGAGGCTTAACTAATGTCTGTTGTTTAACGCATGGATCTCAAAGCAGTTCAAGGTGCTGATTTGGGCAAAGTGATAATAGTAGATTCTTTACATATGATTTGAATTTTGAACCGATTACTTTTCTATTTAAAATGAATGAAGCAAATGTTTAATGTTGTGCTTGATTGTTAGAATTACATATTTATTCTAAGGGCATATTGCTTTAACTGGTGGAGGTTGTTGCTAATATGCCAACTTGCTATTGTATCTGATGAACCTGAACGTAAATGCCTCAGAATCTGAAAGAATGCTCTTTCCTCCCTGTATCTGAGAATAAGCAGAAGTCAAAAGTAGAGCTATTCATGCTTAGACTTTAAGCTACAGGAAGAAAAAAGCTAAACAAAATTTTCTCAGCAAAGATTGGTTTGGTTTCCTTCCTTTCTGAAGGACAGTGTGTTTTTCTCTTAGGAGGAAAATTACCGAAATTAGACAGCAAAATCAGATTGCGGTTTAAAGATCATGCCATAATTACAGTGGAACCTGATCAAGAAAATTCTGTAAGTATAATGAAACTGTCTCCATAGGTGTTTGCTGCTTTGTTGTGCTGTCCTGGACTATTTGTAGGAGTGTTTGTTTAGTTGCCCAGCATCTGATTAGGATTTGTTATGAGATTTCAATGATGTAATGCAATTTTGTTCTACAATGTAGTGTTTTCAGTTTGAAGTTCTACAAAGTAGAATTACTCAGGGATTTTGTGTACCATACACAGAGCTTTCACCAGGAATTGGCAAATGGCCTTAGATCCAGAAAAAGCCTGGTACCATATACTCGGATATCTCTTGCCGCTCTCTGGCAAAGGAGATTTGCTTTTGAAACACATTCTTTTCAAGATAGGACATTAAATAGGATTTAAAGTCACTTCACCTCTTTGTGCTTCAGTTTCCTCCTATCTAAAATGGAGAGTGTGATCCTTACCTCTTTTGTAAACAGCTTTGAGATCTACTTATGAAAAGCACTATATAACAGCTAGGTCATATTATTTAAGACCTTGTGCAAGAGGGTGCAGCTCTGTTGACTTCAGTGGGGCAGCCATGGCCTGCATTATGATTGTAAGTAACCCTCTGTCTCTGTTACCCTTGGCCCTGCCATGCTGGCTGTGGGTACTGAGTTGTTCCATGGAGGAGATGGTAACATCGTGGTCTCTGATGAGTACTCTTGACACAGTGTAAACCAAGGCCTGCTGGTAGAGGTTTTTTTTTGGAGGGGATAGGGGTTAGTGGAGAAAGGATCTAAATTGACAGTTGTAGAAACTAGTCTTCTGTCTACAGCACAGGTACAAGAGGTAGTACGAGCTTCCTTGCCTTGGCAAGCCGTGCTTGGATTGGAGGGTTTACCCTTAGGAGTCAGAGGGCAGCTGACTCTCTGTCACAGAAACTACTACTTGCAATTGGCAGACAATTGCCCCCAAGAATCTGACCAAAGGCCTGGAATTTGTGAGATAGTGATCCAAATTCGGATTACTACTGGCCTAGGCCCACTTTGGGCCTGTGATGTAGACAAGATACGTAGCCTAACAAGCCATCTAGTCCTTTATGAAGGCCCTGCAGCATGTGTACCCTGAAGGAAAGTCCATGTTGTAAATAACTTAAGTTCCATTCTGTAGTCTTAACCTATTGATGGCTTTAGTTATGGAGGCTCCATGGTCCTTTCAGCCTCACATGGTCAAGGGGAGACTAGATGCCTGCCCTAACACACACCTGGTCAGCATTGTAGGCTGAAAAATAGAAGTCTCTGAAAGTCACTTCTTCAAGACTAGCATTCTGCAGCCTCGTCTCCACTAAAGCAGGTGGCATCCGGACTAGGGTGGGTAGTTAAGAGTTCCTGAGTTAGTCTTAAAATGAGCTGCTTAAATAAGGAGGTAATTAGATGTGATCAAAGCAATTAACTTACCCTGTCTTGTATGATAATGGTTTTCCTCCTGCTGTCTTTTAGGATGAGCTTCGCAAAGAGATGGTTTATGTCTATCACTCTTTAAAGAACAGGAGAGAGAGGCACATGATGGGGAATGAGGATGATGACACTAGTGAAGAAGGGATATCTGAGGTTTGTTGTTTATTCTGTTTAGTTAGATATGCTAAGCACTGATGGGCATGCCCCATAACCAGCCCTAAATGTATAACAGAGCAGACTGTACCCCTGCAACAAAAGGAAAGGAAGTTCTACAGCTTCTCATGTTTAAATTGTTGTTTCCCCAAGTTAGGGTTCATGTAGATTTGTTCTGCAGGTTTAATTCACTTGCTCTCTAGTCAAGATGTGCTGGAGGATTAGCAGAAACTCATTGTTTTTCTCACCCCACTTCTATGTGCTCTGCTGCCCTCTCTGTCAAGACTAGTCGGACATGAGGGGAAGGGGCAGAAGCCAAGTGAGGGCACACTGCACCCAACTCTAAAAACCAGCCAGAATAGCTGGATGTTTCTACCAGCTATTTCACTGCTGTTTGTTTTAACGCTAAAACAACGAGGAGTCTGGTGGTATCTTGGGGGGGAGGGATAGCTCAGTGGTTTGAGCATTGGCCTGCTAAACCCAGGGTTGTGAGTTCAATCCTTGAGGGGGCCACTTGGGGATCTGGGGCAAAATCAGTACTTGGTCCTGCTAGTGAAGGCAGGGGGCTGGACTCGATGACCTTTCAAGGTCCCTTCCAGTTCTAGGAGATGGGATATCTCCATTAATTTAAAAAAATTTAAAATTTAAAAAAAATTAATTTAAATTTAAAAAAATTTAAAATCTTAAAGACTAAGTTTTTGTGGATATGCCCAAATTAAGGTGCCGCCAGACTCCTCGTTGTTTTTGTGGATACAGACTAACATGGCTACCCCTCTGATACTTGTTTTAACACTGGTGACAGTTCAAATGTTCACCATTAGGTTCCACAGTCAACACCTTACTGAGTTAAATAGCTGTGTTTCACCCATAGGTCTTCGTTTCTCTCCATCTGTTTGCAGACTCTGGCAGTGTCATTCAAAAGGGTTTACTCTGGGCAACAGAGCTAATCAGTTTTGTTTTTTGTTCAAATAACCTCTCACATTCTATAGAGACCAGACCGTGTGTTGGCTCTGTCTGACCCCCCGCACTTCACATTTGATGTGATTTCTTAAAGCTCATGCAATAATTAAGTTATGTGCCAACAGAAAGTGCTGCTTTTTTTTTTTTTTTTTTTTTTTTTTTAAATCTAAACTTCATGAAGATATCTTCCTTTTGAGCGCCTGTGATTGGTGCTTTTATCACTATGCCTGAAGGGATCCTCCCTTTCTTGCTCAGGACAATATTGATGACTTCAACAGTGTGACTAGCCTTCGCTTCATTTGGGATCGTGTATATTTTACTGAGCAGAGTGTCAGTGCCTCTGGGATGTGTCAGAATGTCTGATTAACATCAATCTGAACCAACTAAAGCTTTGACCTGGAAGAGTTGAGAATGCAGGATTCTTCAAAAACAGCTACGCTGTACAAAATATGTGGAGGCAAAAGATATTGTAGGCTATTTGTCTAGCACTTGTTTTTTGCTTTGGTAATTGGAACCAGGCTTTACATAGGGTTACCATATTTGAACATTGAAAAAAGAGGACACTCCATGGGGCCCCGGCCCTGCCCCAACTCCGCCCCTTCCCCTCCCCCGGTCCCACCCCTTTCCCCACCCCCGGCCCCGCCCAACTCCACCCCCTCCCCTGAGCACCCCACATTCCCCCTCCTCCTTCCCAGCCACACGAAACAGCTGCACCAATTCTAAAGTCAGGCACTCCACTAGTATAGACTCCCATGACTTTAATGAAGCTGCTCAGTGGAGGATCTGCCCCGGCGCTCAGTTTTTGGGAGCGGTCAGGACACGCAGCTCACACTGTTCTGTTTCCCAGCTCCCCAGATGCCTTGGAGCACCCAGTTCTCCTCCCTGCCCGGTAAAATCCCGGACATTTTGAGCTATTTAATTCTTTAATTCTAAAACGTAATTCTTTATATGTAGTGAACTTTGTATTTTCGTTTTGGCATTGTGTTTGCTCCTAGGATCAGGGGCAGCCAGGGTCTCCACGTGCTGGGCCCGCCACAAGCTGGGAAAAGCTCCAATGGGAGCTGTCGGAGCCAGCCCCTGCAAGCCCTGCCCCCGCAGCTCTGATTGGGCAGGTATTTCGCAGTGATCCACCACACTGCTGTGTCTCATCACAAATGGGGAGCTGAGTGCCATACAGCACACCCCAGCCCCAGGAGCTCTGATCCACTTGCAGGCAAGGCAGCCCGATGCCCATCGCAGCCAGAGCTCTGATCCCTCTGCACACTCCTGCCTTTTTCACACTGCCCTCCCCTCCTCCCCCACCACAGTCAGTGCTTTTTGGCGACTCCCCGGAGCAGCTCCCCCAGCGCTGCCCCCCACCTGTGCAATCAGCGGCGCATGGTACTCCCAGCTTTGCTGGCATCCCTGGCTTACCTTAGAGCAGGCTCTGGCGACTGCTGCTGCTCCCTGACTCTTCGGCTCTGTTTAAGAGCCAAGCTGCCCTAGTGCTACCGGCTTCAGGCACTTCTCCTACCTGGGCTCCACCTGAGCTGCTCCTCCCAGCTCAGACTGTAAGAGCCGAGCTGCTGGCTTCAGGCAGCCCTCCCCTACCTCAGGACCCAGAGCTGGCTGGACACATCCCTTCCCCGGCTCCAACTGAGCTGCTCGGCTCCGCCCCCTCAGACTTACAGAGCAGAGCTGCAGGAGCCAGCGGTACCGGCTTCAGGCAGCCTCCCCCCCTGCCTCGGGACCTTGCACCGTGGGTGCAGCTCAGCTGGAGCCGGGTAGGAGAAGTGCCTGGCTGGGGGCTCGGGGTCCGGAGGCGGGGAGGGGGTGCTGCCTGAAGCCAGTAGCGCTTGCTCGGGCAGCTTGGCTCTGTAAATCTGAGAGAGGAGGAGTGGAGCAGAGCCACAGGGGGAGAGGAAGTGCCGGCCATTTTCCCGGACATGTGTGGCTTTTCAGCAATTCCCCCCGGACGGGGGTTTGATTGCTGAAAAGCCGGACATGTCCGGGAAAAAGAGGACGTATGGTAACCCTACTTTACATATGCCCTCATAACTCTTGTATGTGGGTTATATAACTTAAATTTTGCTGTGCCACCTCAAATAGTCTCACTTTGATTGGCATTTTAATGTAATAACACAGGCCCTGTTTATACTAGAGAAATTTGGTGTGCTTGACTATCTCCTGTATTTGTAGCAAACCATGTGTCTATGCTTACGATTTCTTCCCTGGCACACAGGGATCCTGCACTGGCTTTGGGATTAGACTTCATCTAGGCAAGTCTAATCATCGTGTGCATCCAAGGCAGGGCCTGGCACAAATCCCACAAGGCACCTGACATTGCTGCAGTGAGGACTCAGAGTAGAACAGGGTCACAGCAAAGCCCCCCCTCATATATCAAGTATCGCCATGGTATGGCTGATACATCCCTTGAGAGCTCCACTGCAGGGGCAACTGCTGAATTATACAGAGAAAAGATGAAAAAACAGCAAGAAACAAATGACAAGAATGAAAGTGAAGCTCTGTCTCTCCCTGTGCACTCAGCCTAAGGGAGGATGTGGTCAACGGAAAAACCTTCAGGCCCATGACGTCTGTGAGCACAGGTTGTGGCTATCTACACGTGGTCTTTAAAGTAGGCAGTGGTGCAACCCAAAAATATGAATGAAGTAAATGTATGTAACACTCTCCCCCCCCCCCGAGCCACTATGCACTGGGGATGATAGTCCAGATGTTAGCACGTGCTTCATGTTCCCAGAACAGGATACCTACGGTGGATGCTCTGCACTGTTGGTGTTTGTGTGTTAAAACACACATGATGTTGTAGGAGAGACTTTGTAAAATATCTGCATGTTGTTTCAATTAGGCCTCAATTCTACCCTTGCCTGATTTTTTTTTGGGGGGGGGGGGTAATTTTCTTTTTAGACTCATGGATTACGTTTTCCTCTATCTCACATGGATGCATTGAAGCAAATCTGGAGAAGTGCTACTGTTGCTGTTAAGGAACTGAGCCTTAAATCAGATGCAGAGAAAGAGAACCTTGTGTTATCACTCTGGGCTGAATGTCTCATCGAGGTAATCTGAGTCTTTAAAAAATCAGCCATGTTCCTGGACCCTGACATTTCAGCCTTGGAGTATGTACTGACAAAGGACCATCTGAGTCCTCCTCTTCTAGGGAGCTGCTGCCTTGTATTGACAGCAAAGTAATAAATGGCAAATTGTACAATGTACAATCTAGTGCTGTATTTCTTTTTTAAAGAGGCTTCAAAATCACCCTCTTCTGCATGCCTTAGGGAAATCTAAATCCAAAAGGCAAGGTGGCTTTTATGCCTTGAAATTTTAAATGTAAAATGAGGATAATTTAGGCAGAGGGACACAGTAAGTGTAGCAGAAAAGGAGAAGAATTGGTCAAAAATTATAACCTCATCATAGCAACTGCAGATTGAGCAGTGAAGCCTACATTTAGCAAAGTTCACTTTTTAAAGTTAAAAAAGGCCTTTTGTACTTAAATATGTTCCCTCTTGGAAGGAGTGGGTCTGTCTCACGCCTGCTAAAATCAAAAGAACTATTTTAATATAAACTTCTTAAAGCAAGTAATTCCTTTGTGACGGTTTGTTTGGTAAAAGTCCCTGCAGTTTAGCACCCCTCCCACCACCATGATTCTTGCTTTAGCTGTCTCCTGCATTAAAAGCCGAGTTCAACTCCCTGTATTTAATGCCTCTAGAAAATTGTGCCTCCCTGTACTATTGCCTTTTTGCACTAAGGGTTAGATGGGCAAAGAGGGACTTGGGCACCTAAGGTTATGCTTTCCAACACCAAGAGTAGGATTTACACAAGCCAGCAAGGCTGCCTAAGAAAGGCAGAGGTGCAGTTTAATCTCCACCCCCAAAGCAATTTAGGTGGTGGTGGTGCTGTCCCCTGACTTCTACACAATAGCTCAGTGATTAGAACACTAAAGATGGGGGAGACCTGGCTTCAAATCCCCAAATCAGTGTGTCTAGTGTACTCTGACCTTCAGTCTCTCCTATTGAAGTTGTTCCTCTTAAGGGATTAAAGTAGCTTTGCACATGCACAGTTGTGAAAATTTAGATGCCTGCAGGGTGAGGGAACAAGGGTTGTCAGGCAGTGAGGGCTGGATCCACTAAGGGAGTCATTCAATAAGAAACAGGTCCACTGCAATGAGCATCTAGTAAAATTGTGTTGCACATCTCACAGGTTTGCCACAGTTACTTTTTATTGTTAGTTTTACTTAGTAAACAATTTGTGTCACTCCTTGTCTAATCTCAACCAGGGTGACTTTTCTTGGGAAAATGTCTCACTAGGTCATAAATTTAACTACAGCACAAAGCCATGCTGAAAATTAAACCCAGTGAGACTATCAGCCTTGGTTCTCAAATACCCATCTTATTTTTGCTCCTCCATACTCCACCCCCAAGCAGTGCATACCATGTCTGTCTTTTTCTTATTCAGATTAGGGAAGTTTTGGTCTAGGTTTTCTTGGTCTCTACCTCTTTCAGCACTCGTAAGGGAATGTGTATAGAACTGGGCCAACAGCTACTTCTTGGCTGAACTCTCAGCTGATGGGTGGTTTTTGTGTGTGCTAATTTTAACATTGTGGCCTCTGACACATTTTTAAAATATGCCTACCTGCCTTTTGTTAAACAGCATAGTAGAAGAATTTAAAGTATGGCCATTAGTTACCTAGAAGCTGAAGGGTGACTACAAACAAAGCCAGGATTGTTACAGTAAGCTGAACTACCCAGTGGCAAATAATGTGACTAACTCCCATTTCAAGCCTACAGTTGTCTTTGCTCTCATCTCATGCAACTCACTATTTGCTTGGGTTTCCCCCCCTAAACAGGGCCCCTTCTTCAAACAACTAAGGTGGGGTGACAGGACTAGTCCAAGTAAATGACTTGTGGTAAGGCAGGCTAACCTGTTTTCACAGCTCTGCCCATCAACTAGGAAGTGAGCCTGCCTGTAAAGTAATACAAAACCATTCATGCTGCTTGGTGTCCCTTACGCGAGACACAAAAACACAACTCTGTCTATAGCTGTATTGTCTGGCCCTGGGGAAACAAACAGGTTAAAAAAATTGTGCCTTTTCTCCACAGCCTTAGGAGATAACTGGTTACCTCAATGCTACCCCATCCAACTTTTTTTGAAAAAGGTAATACACACCAGGATGTTGTAGGAAATATTACAGTTACTTAACAAAAAAAATACCTTCCGCTGAAGAGGTGACTGAATTTCAGGGATGAGTGAAGCATTGAAACAGCATTAGAAAATTTTAAAGGTAGTAACTCTGATGCAATTTAGCTAGACACTCCTATTCGTGCAAGAAGTGCTATTAATTTTAGTGACCATAACAGCATATCTTCCATATGCTGGTACTCTGAAATGGCTTCACAAAACTGAGGGTCAAAGGTAAACATGCCGATAATGAATATCCTGTTGTAATAATTGTTCCTAGGCTGTAAGAATGTTTGCATTATTTTAATATGAAGATTTTTAAGCCATAGGGGGGAGGGAGGTGTCATTCAGTGTATATATGGCATTTGTTTAAATGCTATAACTGGTGTTCTTGGGAAGGAAGTCACTCTTCAGCAATTTTTGTGCCTTACTGTCTTAGCTAAAAACAAAAATTATTGCATTTACACAGTACAAAATACTACAAGCTAAAGAATCCCCTGCAAGTTTTTACAATTAAAATATACATGCTTTACTTTATTATATAACACTGATACACCAGCTGTGATCTACTCATTGTTTTGAGGGAAAAGGGATTATATTACAACTAGAAAGCACAAATCATATTTAAAATTTATGTAGTATATTGACAGACTTTCATAGAAAAATCTATACAAGTGCTTTAGTGAGAAAATATATACAGTCACAAACCTAGTCACTTACAGATCTGTATTTGATTTTGGCTTTTAGAATGTAAAAGTAAATAAGTGCAAGTAGGTACAGGTATTCAAAATATATCACTCTAGAATTCTCCCTTATACAAAAATAATCTTACACCTGTTTCACTTTTCTGTGGCAAAATTTTGGCTTTAAGGATGAGCCATTAACACAAAATAGCTATAGGAAATAATACAATCGTTCACGTTTTGGTTTAGCTAATCTGTACTCGTTCTTTCATAGTTTAATAATCAATACAAAAAACACACGAGCCAGAGAAGGTACCTCACTTAGAAAGCATTACATATTGAACTGCATTTAGGATGACCCCACTTCTAGGGGAACTACATAATGGAATTTTAAACACTTTTCTCCAATGCGTGAAAGAATAAACCAAAAACCATGAAGCCCTCTTAATACAATCTGCCTCACATAAATAGTTAACACTTTTCCCTCAGAAATGAAATGCAAATATGTTGTTTATTAACTGGAAAAAACGTTGCATAGCATTGAGATTTCACTGAAGGGTGTACTTCTGGAAGTCGCCAGCATCTTCAGGTCTTTTCCTAAAGAATGAGCAATTGCTTCAGCTGAGGTATACAATGCTGATGAGCCTCACGGACGTTAGCATGCATCAGGTTTAACCTTGCCGCAGCACAAGGTATTGTTAGCACACATACAAGATAGATTTGTTTTGTAAAGGTGCTATTGAATATACTGTGGTTTTAAGACCAAAATGTATTGCATTAATTTACTCAACAAATCCTTCTAGAAAGCTAGCCTGATCTAGTATAGATTTGCATGTACAACTGTCTACCTGTATATGAAAGTCTACTTTCTGGGCTGGCACCTGATGGGTGGAGACAGGCCCATGAATCCAAAAACTATTATGGTTTAATGCAATACTTCTTCAGATAAGGGCTTAATTTTACCCAGGTGGCCAATGATTTGGAATTCCAGGGCTTGGTTAGAACAGACTAAAGTGTATTGTAGCGAGATGATTTTTGTGATTAAAATTTGATCCTAAATCAGCAGAGCGTCTCCTTTAACTTTTGAGGAGAAAGGAAAATCTAGTTCATATTATACCCTAAAAGGTGACACAGGAAAGGCTATTTAGAAATAAACTGCCAAGTTTTTGCTACTGTATCATATCTTTGCCTTCACTTAAAGATTAACAGGACTAGTGAATGTTAAAGGAATTTAGGCTTAAAATGGTGCCTTAAGAAGAGGAAGACCTCAACATGGAGTCATGTGTGAATATTAGAAAAAAAACATTACATTAACCTCACCTTGCCAATGTGCAAAACTCAATTGTTTGGGAGTCAGTGTCTAATAGGAAGAAGTAGGGTGGACTTGCTGAGTAACATTCCAGTGGCATGTGACTTCAGTAGTTCCTTCTCTCAAACAGAGTGTTCATAACACACTTAGGTCCATATTCCCAGGATCTTTGTAGTGGTTTTACTCACAATATTTCAATGTCCCATTTCTGTGAGAATTCACTCTCCAGGGGGTGATTTACAATTACGTAGTTCTTGTCATAATAATTTCCTCCTAAAAATAGACGTTCATTAAGGCAAGGTTAATGCAGCATACTTATAAACAAAACAAATAGACTGCTGGTCGTTCAATTGAGTGTATATATAGTACATTGAAAATTATCTATAAAATACAGAAAACTCGTTGCAAAGTTACTCAGACTTCTAAGCTTTAAAGTGAATCTGTTAAAAATGGACTTTTTCCTAGCACAATCAAGAGCTGTCTGAGGTTTTAGAGGTGGAGAGTGGTTTACTGTCACTGGGAGTACAGCATTGACTCTTCATGTCTTTGTGCGTTAATTTATTCAGCTGTAAAATGGCTACAGTACCCGTCACTCTGTCCGATGGCATAGGGGTGCTGTGTCTTAATGAAATGTTCATAAAGAGCAGGAGCTCTCCACCTTCCACTCCCTCTTTTGGATTTATCTGCTCTTGAGGGCTCTCAGCTTCTTTCCACTTTAAACACCACTACTGTACTTGTCAACTCCACCCTGTGTCTCCTCTACTCACTCTTTCCATCATTTCTTCCTCTCTGCTCTCCAAGTCTGTACCCTCAATCTTCACTTGACCCCTCCTCCACAGTCAAATTCAAGTGCCTTGAATTTTTCACCTCAATCCCCTCCATTCAGAGCCTTTGAATGGGGAGGGTAGTAGCATTCAAAGGTTATACACAACCTCTTCACAAGAAAGGGTCTCTTCTCCCTATTCATTCTCCTCCATGTCTCTGCTGCCTTTGTACTCCTGACCCCTCGTGGAGATCTTTGTCCTGGGTCTTCTGTGATTGTACCCTTTTTCTCCTCACCTTGCTGAGGGCACTAAAATACTGATCATAGAAACGAGAGGTGGGATAGACCTATAACAACGTCAGCAGGCTTATTCTATACAGCATTGTATGTCACAGTACAGTTTCTGGTTCTTAAAACTAGACCTGATAAACAGTCTCAAGCAATGGGTTTGCTACCGCTTCCCTTTGGAAATCGCTAGAGAGCCTATTTCCCCCCTCATATTCATCCTAAATCTCACTCCCTTCATCCCAGTGCTCCTAACTCTGTTTCCTTGTATTGTCTTCTCTGAACTCTCTCCATTTTGTCAATAGATTTCTTGCATTATAGCACTCAGAAACAAACGTTAAGATTTCAGCTGCTAGTTTCATGCATATTGGCCAAATAAGAGTTATATAATTGCCAAAGAGATAGAAAGCGCTCTCTCAGTTTTATTATTTCCCTTAGAAGGATTTTTAGTTTCAAGTGTACCTCTGTGCTCAGGAAAAGCCTTTTTGCCAGGGTGAAGAATTAAGAACTGTAGAACTGAAAACTGGCTCTCAGCCATTCCCTTAAATGCGTTTCTACTTCTTGTAACTGGCAAATCCAGAGCTACTGCTACAACTATCAGCACATTTTACAGGTGTAGAATGCTACAATCCTGAGCCAGGGTTTGTTCTCTCCAGCCAGAGGCCTTTCATTTTCTGTTTCCCACTTGACTCCAGGTAGCATAGACGATTCCTGTGTTAGAGCTACCGTGCATTTTGCATTAACAGGTCACAAACCGCAAATACCAAAGAGTTAAATGCTCCTAGGGACCTGCTATTTATAACTGCATTTTAAATTTCTTTTCAGACACCCAAAGAATATAGTATTTAACAACTATATTATTCCTGTACCAACCTGGTCACTTCAATATTAGATCCTGCATTAAATAAAGCAGCACAGGTTTAAACAATTTCAACATGTATCCTGTCAAATAGACGCTGCTTTTTAAAATGTCTGATTTCATATTTTAAAACCTGTCATCTATGTTGCTAATAAGGACAATTTTGTATTTAATGATTTAGGATCAAGCTACGCACAACAAAATTAATGATTAATTAAAATTAAAACTTAGGAGCCCGAATTACTCTTGATTTAACCCCTGTGGGCTAGGAACTCTTTATTGGTGCTGATATATTTTTCATTGCGTCCGTAAGTTCTAGTTGCAAGAAACAAGAAGATTTAATCATTAACAGCAGCGTCAGTAAACTTTTAAATAAAGTGAACTATATTTTAAAAACAAAGGTGGTCTTGGACATTTTCTCTCCCATTTACCATTGTGCAAACCATTTCCTGCATTTGTGACTGTATAACACCCCTCGGGTAGCTACAGCAATTGGTTACATGGAAAAGGATTAATAAAGTAATGTATTTTTAGCTCTTTTAAAGCATCTCAACAGCTGGAAATGAAGAGGAGACAGTACTATCAGATCAGCTTGCTCTCTGCTTACCATGGTTAGAGAATCACTGTACCATTACATGCTCCCAGGGCTACCACACTATTGGCAGGACTTGAGCAATTCTGCTTCCTAAACAGCAATGCTCCCTTTTAGCTGCACTTCCTGCAACACAGTTCTGCCCAGCAAGAATTAGATGTAGAGCCCAGGTTGCCTAACTCCTAGTCCTATGCGCCAACCACTATCCTGAAAATTTTAAGAGCAAATGATCTGCCCTCCCGAGTGGCTGTGTAGCTTATTTACACTCTACTCCTGCTGTCATTAAAAGTACATGGCAATAAGATCTGGCTCTTTATTACAGTAGTTGAAAGTGAGGCTCTACCACAGCATACTAGAAAGATTGAGTATGAAGAAGCCACTGGATACTAATCTGGCTTTACACAGGGCAATGTATATAGATATGGTATTTTACATTTTTTGGCTGTTTTTCACTGTACCAAAATAGGTTTATGGTATCGGGGGGTGTGGTGTTGTTATTTTGTTAGGACATAAAATTGCATTTTCATCTTGTTCAAATGCTGCTTCCGGACATTGTCTTTCTGCTCTCCCTAAAGTAAAACTGATAAGTGACTGGTCAAACAGCTGGGATCAGCTACAAGGAGCAATGTAAAAAAAAACAAAAAACAAATTGTGTTTTTCTACATTCATCTGCAACATAGTTTTCAAAATGTTCCCCTCAGTAAATGTTAGTTGTGAAGTGGAAACTGGTGAAAGTTACCAAGATTTAGGGAGTTATGGAATAGCATGACACTGCTTTTCTCAGTCTCATACACTAAAAGTGATTGGTAAAAATACATAGTTGTGGATTGGAACATCTGTCACCTCACCCAACAGAGTAAATGGACTGTTTAATATTGTGCAAGCTCGTTGAGGGTACAGATAACTGGAACATCCCAGCCAGCCACAACTGCCTACAGCAAAAACATGCATTTATAATAGCAGATGAGCTTTTTAGTACCTTTGACATCGAGAACCAGTTGATCACTGAGGTATGAACTGATGGTTCCATCCTTATTGAGTCTCCACTTCTGCCTAGCCTTTCCATGTTCTGTCCACAGTGCTACTTTAGCTCCAGGTAGGTCTCTGCCACTGACAATATCAAGACATGCAGCAATAGCCTAAGAGATTTGGAGGAAAAAAAATAACAGTAGAATCTGGTTATTGCGACCATGACGCCTCAAAATAAAAGTGTTGTAATTAGCAATAGACCCCACCACTAAGCTCTGAGCAGATTACATTCATCACATTTACAACTAATAGCTTGTTCACTGGGTAGATTAGCATACATTATTCCTGACATTTCTAAAGGTAAATAATCACCATTTTATTTTAATTAAGTAGAATTTTCAGGCAGGCTTTATACAAGAAAAAGAAAACCACAAGCAATTCTTTACTCCTTCCTTTGCAGGTCACTTTTAAATATCTGAAGGCCTTATTGGGTACATGTACAGAGTCAGCAGACACAAACCTTCCAACCCAGGTCGAAAGACTTGCGCTAGAGGGGCTCGTGCTAAGTCTCTAAGAATAGCTGTGCAGAGAGCACTTAAGCCTAGGAAGGGAGTGGGCTTCACAGCCCGAGCCACAATTTCAATACGCTGTCTACACAGTTATTTTTAGAGTGCTAGCGTGAGCCCTGCTACCTCGAGTCTGTCAATCTGGGCGGCTCACTGCCATGGCCTATGTACACATGCCCATTGTGACCCTCTTTTATACAGACTGGAGAGACAGTGCAAGGCCTTCACAATGTCTACACTGCCAGGGTGGATTAATTTTAATTATGATTTAAATTAGCAAGCCGGAAACCTTGATTTAAACAATCTATTTTAATTTGTTTCAAATTTGTATTTTAGTTATTTCCTTAAACAAAGATTCATTCTCATTGGGTTGATAAAACATGGATTTGAAGTAAAATATAGCCTTGACACTAAATTTGGTGCTTCTTTTTGCTAACCAGGAGTATGCAGTATACCAGTGGTCACCAACTGGTCGATCGCAATCTCGGGTGGTGCAGCAGGGCTCCCCACCTGCCCCGGCCCCACACCATTCGTGCCTGCCTGCAAGCACCGTCCCCACAGCTCCCATTGGCCAGCACCCCGAACCCCCTCCTGCACCCCAACACTCTGCCACAGCCCAGAACCCCCTCCTGCACCCCCAACACTCTGCCCCAGCCGAGAGCCCCCTCCCACACTGCAAACCCCTCAGCCCCAACCCAGAGCAGCCCAGTGAAAGTGAGAGAGAGTTGGGGAGAGCTAGCGACGGAGGAGGGGGGATGGAGTGATTGGGGAAGGGCCAAGGTAGATCCTGCGTTGCCCTTAAATTCAAAAAGTGCTCTTGGGCGTAAAAAGGTTGGAGACCACTGCACTATACCTATACATGTATTTATATAGCTTAACTTGCATTCATTCAGTTTCTTAATTTTTATGTTTTTTTCATTATTTTGGGAAATGGTGAATGACATATTTCTGAGTTTTTTTTTTTTTTTTTTTAAGTGATTTGTGTCAAGCACTATTTGGATGGAAATTCAAAAGTGCATAAAAGACAGCATTTGATTTTTTTAAACTAAATAAAACTATGTTAAATGTGCTGGACACATGGAAAAAAATTTATCAAAACATGTTTTGCATTTAAAACAAAATGATTTATTAAACAGGGGAAGTATTATCTGTAGTTAGTGAACTGAACACATTGTTTTGGGTCACCATGTCCTTCAAGATTTTAGAACTAGAAGATCTCATGTTCTCACACCTTGTTTTCATTCATAGATTGGAAGAGGAAAACAAACTTTTCTGCTTTTTCAATTAGTTTAACTTTGAATGAACTAGTCACTGAACTGAACTACCTGAATAAACCAATATGTAAAAAAATATTCTTTGCACCTGCAGAAGAGGCTACTACTGTCAAAAGCTGGTTTAGCACGTCAACAAACTCTAGTTCCAGGTGCTCAGCCAGTGACTTCCACCAGTTCAGTGGTTTGACTTCCTTAAACTTGTCAGCAAATATGTATTGCTTAATATTATTGTGTATTTTATTTAAATTATATTAATAGATTACAATAAGTTGAGACCTTAACATAGGTTGACATTTAAAAAAAACAGACCTGTATTTAATTTAAACAAAAAAAACCTTGTTTAAAAATCATTGATTTTTATCCACTCCGGGAGCAGGAGGAGGAGCACTCCTCTTGCACGTGTGTTGCTCCAGGAGGAATTTGGTCTCCCCAAGGCAGAATTCAGCCAAAATCACTCCCTGGGGACCTGCACTGGGCTCCACTCAGGGTTGTATCGAACAGCACAACTACGCATCAGAACTGCAGTTTTTCCTCCTTCAACTCAATTTATATAATTATCATTGTATGGATTAATACAATTTATTTAATTTTTACTGAGACGATACTGCCAGCATATTACTATTACACAAGCAAAGCAAAACGAGGAAGGATGGTGCCCAGTGGTTACGGCGCTAACCTGGGACTTTGGAAACCCAGGTTCAAGTTCCATTCCCTGCTTCACCACAGACTTCCTGTGTGACCCTGGGAAAGTTACTTTGTCTTGTTGTGCTTCCGTTCCCATCTGTGAAATGGGGATAATAGCACTTCCCTACCTAATGGAGGTGTTGTGAGGAGAAACACATCAAAGATTATGAAGTGCTCAGATAGTGGGGGGCCATTAAAAAGTACCTAACAGATAGAAAGCAAAACACAATGGGGAATCAGAGAGTGTCGTAATATGTCCAGGGGTACATTTTCATCTCAATGCACAGATGTTTACACAAGAAGTGACTATATCACATATTCATATGTTCAGAGCAAGTGCACCTTTACCTGAAAACATGCTGGAAAGTTAAAGAAGTTGGTTTAAAAAGCTGTACTGAGTTAAAAGGCTTTTGGGTTGTTTTTTTAAACGTTTTCCATTTACATAGCAACCAAAGCGCTTGCACTATGCTTTATATAGATGACTTGGTTCCTGCCAGGAGGAATTTCTGTCTAATTTAGACACAGGTAATACGAAGAAGTAAGATGTAAGGCTCAGGTGTGGGAGCAGCAGAGATGCTTGATCTAGGGGTGCTGGCTTGAAGTGGTTTCCATTAGGTACAGGGTTACAGTTGGGTTCAATGGCTCTCAGCACCCCCACTATATAAATTGTTCCAGCACCCCAGGGAGCAGACAGTGAAGGGAATCAGTGATAGAAGGAAGTGCGGTTTAAGGAGAGCTCTGATGGAAGAAAGGAAGGCTATTATAGGGATGCAGGAGGGGACCATGGAGCCATGGAAAATGACTCACAGTCAAGACAAAAGGAGAGTGGGTTTATACATTGCACTTCCAACATTCAGTAACTCACCTTGGATTTGAAAAGTCCATGACAGTAGTGCCAGATCTGGGTATTCTTGCCATTGTATGAAGAAACACACACTGAAGTAGCTCTTGCATCTGATAGGTTTCCAGTGACTGTCAAGTATTTATCCTGGGCTCGGTTCTTTATTCTGAAGTAAACTGCCGGCTGATAGTTAGAAAAGCACCATTATACTGTACATGTATAAGCAGGTGTGAGCAAAGCCTCCCACCAGCTCCCGCACAGCTAGCATTCTTACAGCAGTTTTCCCCACTTCCTTTTCCATTCCAAAATGTCTTTTACATATTCAGTTTCAGACAGGTTGTTAAGTGGGTTTGGTGAATGAAAGAACATGCTATAAAAAATTGTTCAAGAGACAAGGTATGGGAGGTGGATGGTAACAAGCAACAATGGCTTCTAATGTGTAGCCATTCATGTTACACTTTTTTGCTCATGAACACACACAAAAAAGGGCACTGAACTGGTATCACCACCGACTCAGCTCATTAAAAAAATTACAGGGGAAGTCTGCAAAGCTATTATTGAGAGGTTTTAGCTTAAGAAACAGTTCCTCCATGACATACCTCAGGGCCATTGAAACAGCACTAGTATAGTGCATTGTGAGATATAGGGATCTTTATTGAAAAAAGGAGGCTCAAAGCTGCTGACAAAATTCCTCCTGGGATTTTTTTTTTTTTAAACTGAAATCTAAACATCACGCTCATTAAAATCCTGCCCTAAAAAGCCCACCCCAAAACATCTGCAAATATGTGCACAATTATGCCCCACCATTAGAGAGAATCTTCATTATAAAGTCATTAATTGAATAATTTTTGTCCATCCATTAAGTAGTAGTCACTTCTGACATGTTTCACTATCTTTTTGCTAGTTATTAAGTTGAAAACTTTGATTTCGCTCTGTTGCGCATCACTGAGAAGGCAGAAGAATATAAGCAAACAAGCTGCAGATTGTTTTGCAATATTGTCCCGCTCTCCTTTGGGACCAGATCATATCCCTACACCGAAAACACTGGCAGCTAGACAAATATGCACGCCCTTTAGCGATCCAAGCAGCTTTACATGCATACATAAAAAACAGCATTTAAAAAAAATAGCATCTTGTAACATTCCTTGGAGACTCTGTGATGGCAAGAGAATGGACATGGCAGATTTGCATGCCCAAATGCAAGTGACGTGAAAGATAATGTGATGTTTCTGAAGTGAAAGGCTGTAACTTGACAGACAGACAGTAAGAGTCCGGATCAGCTGTCCAACAGCAGGTCTATGGAGCAAGCAAGCCCAGTGCGTAGGGCAAGGGTGGCCAAACTGGCTCGCAAGCCACACGCAGTTTTTTTTACCATTAAAGTGCGGCTCACAGAGCCCCGCCACACATACACACACCCATTTCCACGTACCAGACCGGGGGGGCGGGGGGGGAGGGGCCAGGCGCAGGGGATGAGCTTGGGACCTCTGCCTTGCAGCGGGGTGGTGGGGTAAAGGCTTCTGCCCAGCAGAGAAGGGGGGTCTTGGGGCTTCAGCAAGAGTGGGGCTGAAGCCCCAGGCCCCGGCAGGTGTGCCCTGGCTTTCTAACCTATGAAGATTGTCATATGCAGCTCGGAGGGCCAGTAAGTTTGGCCACCCCTGGCCTAGGGGATGGGAGTGCCTCACACTGCTCTCAAGCAACCCTTCTGACCAATGCTCTGATCAGCACTGACAGGCTACACGGGCTGCAGAGTCCAGTCTCCTTTTCCAGAGATGGGTATCAGCACTGCAAGGATTGTGGGGTAGAAAATGGAGGCATTCTCAGAGGACCTATCCTCCTCCCAAGAAGAAGAGACTTAATGGGAGCAGAAAAATATTTAAATAATGAATTGATGACACCTCTGCACCGAACACACCCCTCTCCACCCCAGCCCTGGATAGCACCATACACTCTGCAGTTACATGCGGACAATTCTGACCCTTGTTTTTTTTTAAATTAGCAATAATTGTCTTGACTCAATTATCAGGCTTGTTTGTAGCCACCATGAAGCTACAATGGATCACTAGTTGGGTTACCAGTTCCAAAGTATTCCAGATAACATTCATAAGGATCTCTGGTATTCTTCTATTTCAGAACATAAAATCCTGATCACCTAAATCACTTCTCTAAATCTTGAAAAAAAACTGTGAATAAAATCCTCTGTTAATCCAGTTCTCAGATTATCATCCTGGCTCACTAGAACATTTTCCAAAGTGAATCTATTGTGAAAAATGACACAGAATGCCTCACTAAATGGAAAAAAAATACAATAAAATCCATCAGGGGAAATAGTTCCATCACTTCTATTTAGATTGTTTATAGGCCAATACAGGATTGTTTTTATACAATGAAAACTGAAAACAATGCAGAACCTAAAGGAGACTGAGTTAAAAGCTTTAATAAACCCTCAGTTTTTTATTAAGTTAAAAAATTCTCACAGTAGAAAAGAGCCTGGGTCACTTGCAGTTTTAAACTAAAATAATTGGTGGATTCTCTGTAACTTGAAGTCTTTAAACAAGTCTATTCCTCTCTATAAGCCTGATCCAAAGCTCACTGCAGTCAATGGAAAGGCTCTCCGTGACTTTTGATAGGGCCTAGTAGCCCACACCAGGACCCAATTTCAGGGGTAAAATACTGGCTCCACTGAAATCAATAGCAGAACTCTCATTAGCTTCAATCGGATCAGGATTTGGTCGGATTTCTCAGCCGATACTTATGTATTGAATTATTTTTTTTAAAGGAGTGAAAAAGGGCTTATTCCCAAAACACTTTTTCCTACAGTACCTGCTTCATAGGACGAAGGGAGCCAATTATGCTCCAGCCACTGAATTCAGTCCAGTTTGAAATCTTGCTGGGTTCTAGCAGAATTTGTTTTCCTGAGAAATTTCCTCCTTCGTATGCAATCCACCTGAATAAAGATAGAAAACAAAACCCTAAGATGCTATACTCTAAATATGGCAAAACAAAGCTACATAAATAATATTTAATACAATATTTTTAAACCCAAAGGCTTTTCATGATAGTATTATACTGTATTTATATTACTGTGCCAAATATGTAGAGTACCTAAAGTGGGTTAAGAGCTTTCTCCTATATCAAGATCTATTTTGTATTCCCTAATATTAATATGAAAGCTGGAAACTACTTTAAACTTTTGACCTGGTCACATGAAGATTAAAAAAATCCCTCTGTAGACATGGATGGTGTGTACAGGTTTAACGGGCATGTGCATGGGATTGCTGCATTGCACAAGCGAACTACACAACTCACTCTAGGGAGCACCGAGAAAGGCTTTGCAGCACACTACACTGCCACAAAGTTTAGTTATCAGAGGGCAAAACAGGATCTCACACAACTATGTCAACATGTGAAACAAACTACAGAAGAGCCAAACAAGGTTATATCAAACTGCACTACAGGACCAAGAACAGGCATGAGAAATTTAAACCTAACTAACTTTCAGAAAGTTACAAACTGCTACAACAGGATTTTACATAGTAAAATAGGGTTACCATACGTCCGGATTTTCCCGGCCATGTCCGGCTTTTTGGGCTCCAAATCCCTGTCCGGGGGGAAAGCCCAAAAAGCTGGACATGTCCGGGAAAATCGGGGGGGCCGGGCCAGGGGCTTGGGGGCTGGGACGGGCTGGTGGAGCGGGGCCGGGGGCTCCGGGGCCAGCCGGCGGGGCCGGGCCCGGGGCTCGGGGGCTCCGGCGGGGGCTCGGGGGCTCCGGCAGTGCCAGGCCGGGCCGGGGGCTCAGGGGACGGGCCGGCGGGGCCGGGGGCCGGGCTGGGGACCGGCAGTGTGGTGCCGAGGGCCTGGGGGCCGGGCCGGGGACCGTAGTGCTGGGCGGGCCGGGGGTGGTCGGCCAGGGGCCGGCACCCCAGGGCCGGGGCCAGCCTGGGCTGCGCCTCCTCCCCCCACACTCCCCCTTACCTGCTTCAGGCTTCCCGCGACTCAAATGTTCGCGGGAAGCAGGGGAGGGGGCGGAGACTTTGGGGAGGGGGCGGAGTTGGGGTGGGGGCGGGGCTGGGGCGGGCCCGTGGAGTGTCCTCCTTTGGGAGGCACAAAATATGGTAACCCTAAGTAAAAACATCTTTTCAATCATAGTATTATTAACTGTAGAAGCATAACACATCACTGATACCATTTATACCTGTACTAGAATACCATCTTCAAAATATACCAAGAGCAACACACAAATTGCTCCTCCACTATACAGATTCTGGCCTATACACATTACAGTGTTGCCTGCAAGCTGTATCTTTGAGCATCAGAGATATTCAGATCTTGGATTTGTATCTAAGGGATGTTCTTTTGCGGACTGTGAATTCTCCATGCTCTTCTCATGAGCTCATCTGAGCATAAAGCATGCACTATTTTTACTATGTTTCCTATTTTATGTGCTTGAATTGTGATGAGAGTTCTAGTATCCATCATTTGCCTCTCTCACTGTACGTACTTTGGAGAAAGTTCTTCTGATCATGCACACTTCACTCACAGGCAGTGCATGTTTGTGTATAAGCCTCAAAGGAGTCCCGTAAGTCCTGACTAACAGCTATTCAATAAGACCGACAACAGTTATAAATTCCTTCCTTTTTATTTTACCATATTGCTGACAATTTAACTTTTTTGAAATGCTTTCGGGCAAAATCGCTGCACACTCGGAGGTAAGAACTTCAGTCTTAGCAGTGCCCAATAGTCTCAAGGTAAATACAGTGTCTATTACCAAAGCGTTGTTCTAGTGCATAAAAGACAGGAGAGAGGGAAATAAGATTTTTTTGTAATAATAAAAAAAACAACTGCGGAACTGTGCCCGTATTCAATAAACAAGAGAATGTGAATTGCAGCCATAAAACCACAGTGCTTACCCTTGGTATTCAATAGAGACTAAGAGGCTACAACTCTGTGCTCATGAGGAAATCAGTGCAGTGCGATTAGTCCTGTCACTCAGGTGACACAGACCTCAGCCAAAGGAATGCACAAACAAAGGTGCGCATTCAAATAGGATTAAGAGAACACAGACTTAAGCTGCTTTTTCAACCCATTGTCTTGCAATGGACTTACGTATTTGTCACACTCAGCTGCAGAGACATATCTGCATCTTGTTCTTGGAAATAAACCTAGGAAGAGTCATTTAGACTGACCCCTGATGTACACTACAGAATTACTTTGGTATAACTACGTCGCTTGTGGGGGTGAATAATCCACACCCCCGAGCAACATAGTTACACTGATCTAAGTGCTGGGTTAGACAGTGCTTTGTCAGCGGGAGAACTTCTCCCACCGACAGAGCTACCACTTCTCGCGGAGCTGGAGTTATTAAGCTGACAGGAGAGCTTCTTCACCAGAAGCACTACAGTGGTGCAGCTGCAGGGGCGCCGATGCAAGTTTGTAGTGTAGACCTACCCTGAGCATTTTGCTAGCACAACTAGCTAAGCTGACCTTCTGTGACCTGGCACACCTGAAAGAGTTCTAATAGCTGATCAAAGTTTAATATGAAGATAATGTCAATGTCAACTGTGGGGGTGTGGCCAATAAAGCTCTTATTGATTTTATGGTTTAAAGGCCTCTGCTGCAGTTTTACTGAACTTTTAAATCACAGTAAAACTTAACTCAAAAGATAACCACAACTGATACCCAGCACCCCTCAGTCCTTCCACCCAAAGCCTTTAAGGTCTATAGGCATGTCCATGCCCAGCCACTCAGGGATATGGCCCCCTCCAAGCTGCAATCCCTACCTAGCCTACTTCCCTTGGTGCCTTTGGCCTGTGCATGACAGTAAGATCCCACCCCATATACACAAACTTGCAGATGTCTTTAGCCTCTTTATTTGCCAAAGCTGACCTTACATTTTGGGACAATAGGACAAGGGAACGCTAAATCTTGCTGCATGGACTCTCAGTTGAGACAAACAAGCCCTTCCTGGACCACCCAGAAGGAATCCCAATGAAAGCCCTACAATTGTCCAACACCTATTCCCTCAACCCTGACCCAGAGATATTTCAAGATGCTCAGAAACAGGTGAAAAACCACCAGCAGCTCAGCCAAAACTGTTATGGGGAGAGGGGAGGGGAATTTCTTTCCAACCCTGAACTAGCCCTGGGGGAGACTCCCTCAGGACTTTTCCATACCTGCGCTGACTCTTCCCAGATGTAGAGAGCCTGTTAACATGGCCAGCGATAGTAAGCAGTGAGAGGGAAGGTTAGTGCTCCTTACTCCCCCACCCCGTTTCTCCCTTGTATGGGCCTTGGCCTCCCATCCCAGCCAATCCTGTCAAGGTGGAGGATTTAATATCCCCCACCCACATCCCCATGTGAGGCAGAGAAAGCCCACAAACATCCCCCCGAGCAGATCCTTAAAGGAAAGGACACTCCTTTATGCTGGTCCATGGCAAACCGTGCTAACACCAAGGAGGTAGGAATATGTATGTTCACATTTATAATGAAACGTTAGCAGCTAGGTGGCAAATGCAGACAACACTAGCCTTTCCTCTCCAAAGGTCTCAGGCTAAAACTGGATTAGGTCACAAGGAAAATTAATTTGCTATTCTCAACCTCAAATCTTGCTGCTGTTTGTCACTGGCCTCTAAACTACCTCACAACAAGAGCAAACAATCTCTATTTAGTAAGGGCTCAGGACTGGAATGGCAGTGATGTTGAAACCAGAGGGAAAGCACACTGGCAAAGCTGTTTGAGGCAGTGTACACACCCCCATGGGTCTACAGCCACTGGTAATGCCCTCTTAAATCGCCCAGAAAGGAAGTTCAATCATTAACCACCTTTGCAAAAACTGGTTATGTGAAAAATAAGACTGTGCATTTCCATGAGGCCAACCCAATGCCACTCCCAACCCTGTCATGGTCCTGGAAGTGCTTCAGGCCATATGAAGATAACCCTCAAAGAGAACTCAGAGGATCAAGGACGTGGGCATGGCTGGATCACAGGTGGGTCACAGAGGGTGAGGATTTCACTCATCCTTACCTTTACCTTAATTTTCCTGTAAAAAGCACTTTAATGTCATTTGTTTGAAGTGGGCAGCAACTTTATACAAAGCCACTATACTTAGCACTGACCGCTCACACCTACTGCTAAGTCTGCTTCACACAACAGAGCCGAATAGAAGGGTGGGAACAGCCTTACAACACCAGACATTTCTATCATTATTTATTAATCGTATAACTGTGCTGCCTAGTGAGGGACCAGGTCCCCTTGTACTACCTCTTGTACAAACACAGACTAGAAAGAAGAAGGAAGCTCAGCACTGGTATCACAGGGGTCCCACATATACTGTTACTCTGTAAAAGTTACAATTCTCTCTGGTGATTGAATGTATGGGCTCAGGACAGGTAGAGAAGTGTTATTTTTAAAATACGGCATAAAAGCATATCAATGTACATTACACATGGTAGTGAAGGAAAAATAGAGGTCTAAATTCATTTTTTGGAATTCGCTTTAGGGGTCTGTAATGGTGACGTTAAACTGTACAAAGGCAGCTCGGAGGCCAACCTGGTCATATGAATATGGAGAGTAAACAGAAAGATGAGCTGAAGATTAACTTAAAAAATAAAAAAAGGAAGATATCTGTTGCACACTCAATGGCTGCTAAGAATCGTAGTCAGCAATCTCTAGCACAACTTGGTGGCTATACGGGACTCCGTGCAAAAAGGAGGTGGGTGGGGGCTTTTGAATCCAGGCCGCAAAGCATAGCCAGGATAGAGGGTATCTGGAGTTTTCTGAGGGTGAGGAGAAGCGCGAGCAGTGGAGAAAGGGTCACTTCACAGATGCAAGATGCTTCTCATGGAAGTCTAAAAATGGTTTACTTTTTGCTCCTGGGTTTGTCCTGCTCAACACCTTATTGTTCACTGTTTGTTCTTTTAAGCAGACAAAAAGGCAGATTCTTGTAGCAGGAGGTTTGATTTACTGACTGGATCACATTTGTATTCTGTTCAGGTCCAGGTACAAACAAGTTCCTATGTTGATTTCCCCCAAATTTTGGGATACTCCGGTTTTACTTGTCACACAGACCCAAAACAAATATAGCAAATTCATCATATAGGAAGGCAACTAGAAGGAGAACACAAATGAAGTCTCTGAAATATTTCTACCATACTTACAATCCGCTTCTCACCCATACGGACTCGGTGTAAAAGTGAAGGTCCTTGTTTAGAACAGAATTGACAGCTTCTTTGAAGTGCAACTCTCTGCCCTCGCAACGTTCCAGGGCAAACAGACTGATGGAAGGCTCAGCAAAAACCTAGGAGAGAGGTAGCTATAGTTACTCAAAACAGCCTAATTGCACCTTGTTGGCATGCTACCTAGGACCCTCATTTGTCTATTTCAGTTTTTAATCTCTCTGTGGTTCTGGTCTAATTTTAATGTGAACATTTACCAGTAATTTAGCTTTTTGATTTGGATAATAAACTTTCCTAGGAATTGATATTTGTCGAAGAAGCATGGTCTAATGGTTTGCCACCACAGTGTAGTGCCCATTGACATCAGTGGCTGTTGGTTGGACACTAATGACCAGATTTGCTAAGGTATTTAGGCTCCTAAAAATGCAGATAGGTGCCTAGTGGGACTTTCAAAAGCACATAAGCAGGTCAGGCATGCAACTTCCATTGATTTCAAGTAGGAAGTTAGGGGCTGAATATTCCTCTAGGTACCTACCTGAATCTTTAGTCACTTAAATACTGTTGAAAATCTGGCCCTAAATATTGAACAAAGAAATACACTGCAAAACTGTGGATATTTTTAATCAAGAATTTGAATTTTCCATTCAAAAAATCCAGAAAAAAAAATCAAGTAATTAGGAATCACTTAAATTCATATCTTTTCACCTAATGTTATTTTTAACTTATTTTGGTAACAATTCTTTTGGCACTATTGACTCTAGATAAAGATCATAACCGTTATTTGAAAATGAGGTACAAGGATGAAATCTGTAGAGCATACATAGTACTACTTCACAAATAAGGAAACTATATCTTCACTGCAAGAAAGACACATTTTTGCATCGAGTTAGACAACTCAATGCAAAATCCTAGTAGAAACCAGGGACTTTAGAATTTTTAGTTTGATATAGCTAGTCAAGGAAAACTCTAGGTCGGGGTATAGAGTTGACCTCACTAGCTACATCCAGGTAAAAATTACCTGTGCCTTCACCAGGATATACATAGAGATTGTTTTCTTGATGCAAAAACACACCCTTTTTTCCCCTCAGTGAAGACATGGCCTAAGAGTCAGAAGATGCACAAACCAAACACAAAAAATCTAACATTAATGTTTAAGCCCATGCAGTCATTAAGAGGATATAAACGTCATGAACCAAGGAGGTACAGTTATAAAGAGTTTCTAGTGACATGTATTTCACAAAGACCTTGATTGTGATTCATGAATTTGTCACTGACTCACTGCTCTTGTTATGCGACTGCTTGTTACACCTCCAGGAAACTGCTTCCCGCTGCTAACTAGTACCATGTAGCACTATTAGAGGTATTGCACATGATGAGAGAAAAGTTTGCCAAGCATCTTGAAAATGAGGAGAATCTATGTTACCCATCCTGAGATAACTTTGAAAGGGCTTTCAACTTGAACTCTCCAAAACACAAAATGAGATTCAAAGACATGATGTCCTTATTATGAAATGTCATTCATCTTCCTTTGCCGCCCTCCACTCCTCTGAAGAGGCAGGACAATTTATGTGGCGGGGGAGGGGCGGGGTAGAGGGGGGAGGGGAGGAATGTGCTTGATTTCAATGTTTCAATAGTTAATCTTAGGGCTAATGAAAGTGAAACTCATAGCAATAGACAGAACACAGGCAACTGCTGCTGAGGTTTCTCCAGCTAGCCACAAAGTCTGCAACAACCCTATTTTCTCAATTCCAAGTCTTTACCTGAAGAGAGACTGACAGCCATGCTAAACTCTGTCTGTCTAGATGAGGAACTGACAAGAAAAAAAGGCGCTTTTAAAAAAAGGAGTTAACATCATTTGAAACACCACTTAGTGTAGATGCAGTTTAATACTTAAAACCATGTTAGCTCATGGTGGTGTAACGTACAACATGACCAGCTAATATGATTTAAAAAATATTTTTGCTATATTCCTAGCTGTGCCTCCAATTTGAAAAAAATATTTTATTGCACCAGAGGCGTATGGAGGTCATAGAATGAACAACTAGCCTGGGGAACTCATTGCCCCAAGACAACACTGAGGCCAACAGCTTAGCAAGATTGAAAGAGGACTGGATGTTTATATGGATAACAAGGATATTCAGAGTTACAATATTAAAAAACTAAATTTATGGAAGGGATATGAAATCATGCTTCAGGGCATAAGTCAATCTTTAACTAATGGGGACTGGGAAGAAATTTGTCCTGTGGGCAAGTTATTCCACAACTCCCCATATCAGGGTTTTCTTTGAACTTTCTTCTGAAGTATCTGGTACCAGCCAATCAGAGCCAGGATACTGGACTAGATGGACCACTGGCATGATCATGTCTGTGTTAAGAGTCAAGGCAGGAAACTTGCTTGACAGTTGTTGGGAGCCGAAGTGGCTCCAACCCTCAAACAACTTTAGTAAAGGTATTCAAACGTGGCTGGCCTAAGAAAGCTCACCAGATATTCCGCAGTCCCAATCTACAAGTTTACACAGTGCATTCATTTAAGTTATTTATTAGCATTTATTAGCTGGCGAGCCATAGGAGAAAGCAAGACTCCATACCTTTCTAGTGGAACTCTAACATGGAATCAACCGATCTTGTTACAAAAATAAAGAGCAAAGAGGAAAAAAATTGTTGTCTTAAACAATGTGGCTCAATATTCTACAGCCACGTAAAGTGCAATGATTTGATCACATGCTTTACATCACTACACGCCAACGGCTGGCAGCAGCAATTTAGCCTTGCTTTTTCCCCCGATTTTGTTTTCACGGCTCCCATGGAAACTACCATAACAGATTAAAGTAGCTAGGTCTTGAGAGTAAGATACCAAACTAACAAAAGAAAAATCCAGTGCACCACCCTACTTTGTGAAATGCTGAGATGCATTTACATACCTGTGGGCCTACTCCAGCCAGCTTTACTCATACTGAGAAATACCTTACCTACGGAGTAATAATACCCAGCTTTTATATTGTGTCGTCATCCCTAGATCTCAGAGTGCTTTACAAAGGAAGGTGAATATCATTACCTCGGGTTTACAAATTAGGAGGCAGTGACCCAGTGTAACACAAGTTGGTAGCAAAGTGGAGAACAGAACCCCCAGGTTTCCTAACTCACAGTTCACTGAACCATGCTGTCCCCTGTGCGAGTTCAGTGACACTACTTCCACAGTAAAGGTCCTTTCTCCAACATGCGACAGGGTGACAGAATTGGGCCTTGGATGAAAAGTTCCTGGAATGGGCTGATACACAAGAAACCATGCATCTCACTGCTTCTCATGCCAGCTTTAAAAGGGGTACCTGAATAGCTGTTTCACATTCCTTTAAAATTGGTGAGAACATATGGGCCTCCCAATTGGCCATAAATGCTTTTTTATAATTCTAAAAATAAGGAGAGAAATCCCGGTCCTATTGAAGTCTGGGGGACTTTTGCCATTAACTTCAACAGAGCCAGGATTTCACTCCCAGTACATTTTGATGTTGCTAGGTTGACAGCCCATGAATGGGAAGTCCTTTCTTTATCCACTGATAAGACATAGCCAGAGCATCATCAGGGCAAGCTTCTCCACAGACCCGTGCCCATATGCCTGACCCCTCAGCAGAAGGCAGCAGAATAATGCAGTCTCCATTCTCAATTGATCCCTGGCCTTTCTGATAAGACTGCCAACAACGGTGCTGATTATGACGGTGATTTTTTTTTTTTTTTTTTTTTTTATGATGAGGACACCTCTGGACTGACACTGAACCCATTTCACAGGAGAGGCCATTAATGAAGGGTAGCTATGGTAGAGTCCTGAGAGTCCAGAGAAAAGTTGGTTGCAGGGAAGCAGCACTGCTCAGGATTCTCTCTTGTAACAGGTCAGTTCTTACACCAAATAAATGGTGAGTTTGGGGAGTGGGAGGAGAGACAATGTAGGAAAGGGGGAACACACAGAGGAAAACCCCAGTCTCCCCAACTCCCAAGAAAAAAGCCTGGACCACCTGGCTCCTCTCAAGAGTGTGTGTGTGGGGAAAGAGGGGGGCACTGGAGGAGAGGAGGTTGATGGTCATTGGATAGGGTCGCCATGTGTTCTGGCTGCTAAGCTGAACTCCCATTCCCTTGAGAGTTTTGCAAGCCGAGATATCCAAATTAAAGTCACCTACAATTCTCCAGGACGTGGAAATAACTGCCCCAGCACAGCTCAGGGCCGCTCTAAGAGTTCTCTCAGGAAAATATTTTGAAACATTGGCAACTATGGTATACTTGTAACCTTTGTAAAAAATCTTCCCTATTACAAGCATGAAGAAGTACTGAAGAATTCTTTTGAAGTGACCTTTGTATGTTAATGAAACCACCTTGCTCAAACAAAAATTAATACTGGGGAAAGCCTAATTTATGATGCAAGGAGTTAAAACACAGGGAGCGTTATGTGATTTATAGCATAGTCTTGTGAGAAAGGGAGGATACTTCTACATAGTAGTTCAGGAAGGAGTGTCCACAAGTAAAGAATATCTTTGTATTTAACTCTTTAGGCTAGCAGGTGCAAATACTCTGGTATTAATACATCAGATGGTGTGGGGGTGCTGCCAAACTCATTTCTCTCTCCACAGTAGTATTTCAGTTGCTGGATTAAGTCACTTATGCATTACCTTCAACTTCTACAAAGCTAACCTCTCACACAGTTTCTCTCACCTCACTGAGCCCTATTCACAAACCATCTCACCTTCATTTAACAGATCTAAACCACTCTATCAAAGGAATTTTATATTTTACCAATGCAAAAAGCACATACTAAATCTCATACTAAAAAGAAAGACTAAAACAAGATCTACTTCCTTCAAACTGCTTTTGTTTCCATTTTCACTTTTAAGTGCCCATACCATGAAAACCAAATTCAAAACCAACCAACCTCAACAGGAAGAGACAGACCCGCATAAGTTAAGTAAAGTTGCTACATAAAATAGCTTCAAGACACCATACACACAAACACATTGCTATAATAAAATAAAAAATATAAATACATTGTCCTTTTGGAAGTACAGATAATCTTTCATGACAAATTTCATGAAAATGTTATTAATAAACTTGATTTGAGACGGTGTCACCAAAAATGTTTCCTTCTCTCACTTCACTGCAACCTCCAAAATGAAAATTACATACATTTTCATAAGAAAGAGTCCTATCCCAATGAAGTCAACAGAAGGTTTCTCATCAACTTCAGTGGGTTTTGGACTCGGGCCTAATTGCCTTCCCTGTTATGAAAACTTGTGGTAGGTTTTTCCCCACTTCGTTTGCACTGAATTATCTGCTGAATAAATGGAATATATCAAGGATCAAGTGGATATTAAATGTTTGTAGTACCGCATGCATGGACTCAGGGGGAGGGGTTGTGGGTGTCTGGCCCCACAGCTGAGCTCGGGGAGGTGGGGGGGGAAGGAAGGGCAAAGAAACAAACTGGATTGTCATAGGGGTTTTCTTTAACTCCCTACTCCTGGGGGAATTTTTGTGTGTCTATATTGTTAGACATACTTGCTGACAGGTATTTTGAAACTGGTATGATTATGTAGTGTTATTTTGACAAAAAATTTGCAGAATTTTAAAATATTGTGTGCAGAATTTTTATGTTCTCTCATTTTTATTAGTTCACAGTACTGTACAAAGTGAGCCACTGTTGTGGGCTGTCTATTGACAGAGTTAGGACTGTTGGGATCTATTCCTGACTCAGGAACTGACTCCCAGGGTTAACATGGGCAAGTCACTCATCCGCTCTGTGTCTTGGTTTTATGTATCTGGATTATGGGTCTAAATGCCTACCACAACATCCTTTATTTAAAAAAAAAAATCTGTAAATTTCTTTGAGGTCCTTGGATGAGAAGGGTTATTAGTCTGAATGCTGCCATTGCAACCACCCAGAGGCTTTTTAATAGCAGCTGTGATGGAGCAGTCACAGCTTCTAGGAGTACTACTGTGCTGTATTTCTATGAAATACTTTACTTTGCTGGAATGACATATTTACATTGATATCCTTCCCCACTCAAACCAGAACATTAAGAAAAATTTAGTGGGCACTTGCGTGCAGAAGCTGCACTTTTTACAGCAGTAGAAGCAGCTCATGGTATCACAAATTTATATTTCAAGTAAAATCTAGACTAGTTCCTTGCTGTTGCAGGGCTCTGGTTTCCCTTCCCATGATGCTCAGCGAGCACAGGAGAGTAGGGTTACCATTTCTCCGGATTCTCCCGGACATGTCCGGCTTTTTGAGTTTAAAAATAGCATCCGGGGGGGGGGGGGGAATTTGTAAATGTCCGGATTTCCCCCCTATGCAGAGCGCGGCACAGCTGACAGTGCAGCCAGCCGGATCGAGCCACTCGCACGGGGCTCCGGCAGCCAGAGCCCCTCCTCTGCTTCCCCCCTTCTCTTCCCTGCAGCTTCAGATCACTCCCTTCCTCTCTCTCTCTCCCTCCCTCCTGCTCCCTGCATTCGCAGATCGCCGGCCATTTCACGGCCATTTCACATCGGGCCTCCAGCAGTCTGGAGCTCCTCCCCCTGCTCCCCCTCCCCCTGCTGCCCAGCGCGCCGCTCCGCAGCACTCTGCGAGGGCGGGAACCGGGCTATGCGCTCCATGGGGGAGCGCGGCAGCATGTCGGGCTTCGCCTGGAGCCCGACACGCTGTTGTGAGCAGCACGGTAAGGGGGTGAGGGGATCGGAAAAGGGGCAGGGGGGTTCTGGAGGGGGGCAGTCAAGAGACAGGGAGCAGGGGGAGGGTTGGATGGGGGCTGTCAAGGGGCAGGAGTGTGGATAAGGTTTTGGGCAGTCAGGGGACAGGTAGGGGGTAGGGTCCTAGGGGGGCAGTTAGGATGGGGGGGGTCTCAGGAGGGGCAGTCAGGCGACAAGGAGCAGGGGGGCTGGGAGTTCTGGGGGCGCTGTCAGGGGGCAGGGGTGGGGAGAGGGATCGGAGCAGTCAGGGGTCAGGGAGCTGGGGGGTTTAGATGGGTCGGGAGTTCTGGGGAGGGGGTCTGTCAAGGGGTGGGGAGTGGTTGGATGGGGTGTGGGAGTCCTGGGGATCTGTCAGGGGGTGGGGGTGTGGATAAGGTTTTGGGCAGTCAGGGGACAGGTAGGGGGTAGGGTCCTAGGGGGACAGTTAGGATGAGGGGGCTCAGGAGGGGGCAGTCAGGGGACAAGGAGCGGGGGGGGGGTTTGGAGGTTCTGAGGGGGGCAGTCAGGGGGCGGGAAGTGGGAGGGGCGGGGCTAGGGCGGGGCTCCCACCATCCTCTTTTTTGATTGTTGAAATATGGTAACCCTACAGGAGAGATTACCAAGCTATAGATAGGCTTGTGCCCAATGGCCTATAGATTACACTCTTATTACCTTAGACATTCCCAGGAGGCCAGATTCCTTCAGCCTGAGTTGAGGGAAGTGGAAAGCAGAGTACAAAAAAGGTAAGGCCTAAATGAAACCTTTAATTTGTGGAGGGAGGGGGGAAGAGAAAGGGAGCAAGCCAGTCAGGGAAAGAGGCTCCTGTAACCAAAAGGAACCATTCCTTCCCTTCCTCTCCTACTCTCCGAGGTCAGGAGACAAAATCTGATCAATCACCAGAAGACAGGAGATAGGGAGAGAGATTCGAATTTTTCCGTTCAATTTAGGGCATTTTAAAACCATTTCAAGAATGTTTTTAGTTCTCAGACAATATATCTGCTCATCCAGTCCAGCTTTGAACAGAAATAGACACATGCTCCCCCTCCATGCTTGAGGATTAGAGTAGTGCAACGAGAAGGTGTTAAGACTCTGCCATAATGTTTGACTTGGTGACACTACCACAAATGATACCAAGGTTTGGGAATCATGTCAGGATTCATCATGGAGGCAACATGCTTGGGCCAGCCCACATGTTGCTTGGAAAAAGTGAATACCCCCCATATATATATGAACTTACAATAAATTTTGCTCTGCTACTTCCCAGCCAATCATCATCATGATCATAATAGTGACCTTTGTTCTGAAAGACATGCTCATTCAGAGATACTAGTACAGAAACACGAACCAACCAAAGTGGAGCCACGTTCACTTAAATTCCACGGGAGAAACAGAAAAATATATTTGCCAGACTTAAATCAGGAAAACCATCAGGCAGAGAAATTATTTTCAAGCTCCTAATAACACATCCAAGTATATCTGGCAGCCTATCTTGAACAGCCATAAGTCAGAACAAAATTCAGTAGATATAAAGTACTAATCAAAGCCTGTTCTTCTCTCCCAGTTCAGTAGCCTATTGACATCAACAAATCATTGCCTCGGTCAGACTGTCCTCACACAAGTCACAGTCTTAGAGATGATGTATTTCCAAGCTGCTCCCAGAGACTAACTCATATCATGACAGCGTGATCATTACCACACCACATCACAAAACTGTATGCCCACATCACAACATTGCTATGCTGAGTTAAAAAAGGCCCATGATATGATGGAACATTGCAACGTCTGATATTTTGGGACCCGCTGCACGTTTCAGGCTCACCACCAAAATGGTTGGATGACCCTGGAAATCTTGTGACAAGTAGCAACACTACAAAAACCACACACACTGTTACAAACTGTAGGTGGGGATTGTTAAACCTGAATATATACTTAGCAAGATGCTCATTTCCAGCTCTCAGTAGCTATCTCTTCAATTGGAGTTGTATACTGGGACAAGATGGAAGTGTGTCAGGAATCAAGTGGGAGACAGAGAACTCTGAATGTCAGATGCCCAGGCTAGCAATTATGCAGCTGTAAATGACCCAGCACTGCTCATAAGTCTATCTAGATGTCTCTAGAGTCTGCAACCTTTGTACCCGTTGTTCTCACGGTCATCACAAACTCAACTGTGTATATTTCTAATAATCAAATCCGCCATTGCTATTAACTGTCTCTTCCTAACAACAGTGGTCCCCTCCCCCAGAGAGATATCCTCAGTGCAAGAGGATACCATGATATCATCTGGAAGGAGGGTCCCAACTATGGGATTATTTTCCTCTGCTCCGGCTCAGTGTTCTCCTTCCTCAATACTTTCATCCTCTTCAAAAGCACAGAGGCTGTCGGACTGCAGGATGGGACTGTGTCCCGGAAAGTCTCATTTATGTATTTCTCTGTCTCCCTTAGTTCCTCCCGTTCAGCCACTCTGGTCTCAAGAGCTGGTACTCTGTCTCTGAGGGCCATGAGTTGCTTGCACCGAATGCATACATGCCACCTGCTCACAAGCATGTTCACGATTATGTACATGCTGCGTTCAGTGCAAAAAACTGGGTAGCCCCCACTTTGCTGCTGGACTTCTGCCCACATGATATTTATTATTGCAGGGTTTTGTTTGTTCTTTGTTTGTATGTGGTTATTTTTCTTTGGGAGATGTTATTGGCCTAAGTTTAGAGAATGTTTATTAGGTGTATCTGGCTCTCTCACTCCCTCTCAAAACTCCCCTGTTCGCTAGCTCCTGTCCTGTTCGCTAACTACTGTGGTTGCTTAGGAGCAGGCTTTTTAAACCCCTGTTTTCACTGAGTTAGCCCCATCCCCTCATCAAGGGATTCTAAAGGGACTAGGGATGAAGTCCAAGGTCTAGATCCTCAGCTGGTGGAAACTAGTGTAGCTTCCCTGAAGTCACTGCAGCCAGGATCATTTACACCAGCCAGGATCTGGTCCAACGCTTCAATCAGTCAAATACCCTTGCCGCCCTTACCCTCCACCCCATCAAATTTTTTTTTTAAACTTGTTTGTGGCTAGAAAAAGGATTTTGACATTTTTAATAAATATCACCAACTCGTAAACTTTTAAAATGTGGTTTTAAAAGGTTTTATCTGTTGAGATGTTTTAATATTGTATACTGAATCTGCAGCAGAAATATAAACCTTTATTCTGGATGGCAAAATGTAGTAGTATTAACAAGTGACACATAATTTGATGCCCATTTAGAAAAGGCAAATCTTACACTTCTGTAAAATATTCCCCTAAAATTATGGCTAGCAAATTTATCATCATGCTAGCAGCTTTATGCATTGTAATGTAGCTTACAGGTTCTTTTGTGCAGAGTATTTTTGTTAAAATCTGAATTTCTGCTGGGAAAGCAACTGTAAAGGGAACCCCATAATGAGACAGAAGTACAATATTCCATTTGTATAAACCTACACCTTACTATCTTGCTGGGATGCTCTATAAGGACCATTGAAAAAGCAAACATGAATTCAGCTCATACAAAAACAGAGTTACGTTCTGGGGGGAGGGGTGGAAGAGAGAGAGAGAGAGAGAGAGAGAGAGAAAATCCACAAGCCTAAAAACCAATTTTAAGATTTCTCCTGAGCCTCACACTCTGTTCTTTACTACAATCACTGCTGTATACGACCAGGTAGGGCAAGAGTTCTATAATAGAATTCTTTCTATAAAACTCTTACATATTCCACAGGCTTGAAGGATTTGAGTATAGCTGTTGGACAGCCACAGGAAGTGAGGTCAGTGTAGAGGCCTTCTTCCAGCACACAATGATTCTCAGCAATTTCCCCTTGGTAAAACAGGAGCCAACTGAAAGAACAAACATAACAAAGAAATGTAACTGATGCAGTCAGTTATTAACAAGTTCTCTCAAGATCAAATATTTTCTAGGGGAATGAGAAACAAAACAAGGTTTGTTTGTTTTTTAAAGTGGTATTATAAAAAAAGTGAAACCAAAGATTGATTCGATTTTCTGCTTCTGCTGCTCTTCCACATGGTATACAAATCTCAACCTGGACTTTAACTGGGGTTAATGGAATGCAGCTAGATTTACTCTATTGAGTCCCTGAAATTTTGAACAAGTCATAAAGGCAGATTCAAATCACAGCAATTGTGTGATTTTCCCATAGAAAAGCAAAAAGCATTAAGTTCCCTTCCATCAGAAAGAAGAGAGTTATCAAAATAGGTTGCAAGAGAGTAGGTATAGGACGATATGGAGCGTGATGATAATGCACTGGATACGTTTGATTATTTGAAATTTAATGACTGTTAAAAAGTGCTCTCTAACTACTTTAAATGGTGATGGGTAAAACAACACACTTACCATCCCCGAAGAACCTTAAAAGAACATGGTATGAATGATGTAAAATCAGAAACTTCTGCTGTGAAATCTACACATGCTCCTTGGAAATGTGTGTTACTGAAAGCTTTGAGCTACAAGAACAACAACAATAAAAATATGATGACTAGAAAGCAAATGTACTCATCATCATCACTATAAGTAGACCAAGCTGCAGGAACAGGGAAATATCAATACAATTTACAGAAGTACTAATGCAAATCTAATGGACTCCCAAGAGAAGAAATGTCTTACATTTCTACAGCGCCTTTCCTCTTGAAAGATCCCAAAGCGTTTTATGAACTATGGGCAGATTCTCCAGTCCTTAACGGAGGCAGATCTCCTACTGATATCAATGGCAGTGGTAGCAAGTATATATTCATTTTATGGTAACAGGAGTGTTTCCAGAGAAAGCACAATGATAGGACTGAAAAATCTGGCCTTATATATACAGCACCACTCAGATGTAGCCAGATTTTGGGTACAGGTCAGCAACCAATTGGAGCACAACAAGAAGGGGAAAGGAAATACTGGTGTAAAGATACCAAGGCAGAACATTAAAAAAAAGTGCCCCGGAATCTTCTGTGATCACACTGAGCAGAGAGGACATCTTATTTAAAAAGCTTGCACGAGAATTTCTGGTAGGACTCGCTATGTCAGGAGTGTCTGAATTCCAACCCAACCAAGTTTGCACACACAGATATCCTTCGCAAAGAGTTTTGGAGCCATTTAGAACTACATCCTGCCCAGGAAGTGTGTGTCGATCTCTCCATCAACAGGGAGTGCTGCTTTAAAAGAAGTTAAAAACAAAATCTACAGCAGAATACAGCCAATGGTCTACAATGTGGGGAAGAAGCTAAGAATTCTGTGCCCCTCAGGTACTATTTGTTCCTGGATAATGGGTCACTTTAGGTGGCCACTGATGTGCTGAAATCTATTGAGCAAGAGCAATACAACTAAAAATTAAGGAAAAAGGATGAAGAAATCTGCTTTGCATTTCTACCATTGTTTTTGACAAAAGGGTTCAGATGTCATTTAGTCATGTACTTTATTCTCTTAACCCACTGCAGGATCGCTCCCCATAATGTATTTTCTAATGCTATGCCTAATCTCCTGGTAAACGCATGACACAATGGTTTCTGCGATTAGAACCTTGACCCCATGATACGCAGAGCGCCACTTGCAAGGTTCTGAACACTCAAGTACCACTGCAATCAGTGGGAGTTGAAGGCACCTTGTAGGATCAGGCAGTATACTTTTCCAGCTACTACTGTAGGCCTTAGTAATATGAGGCTGAAGAGAGAATTTGTTAGGGACCCAATAATCCATTAGAAAAGTACTACTCGGAGTGTCTTACTGAATGGCTTGAATACATACAAATAGGCAAATAGTGGATTATTTGTTGTGCAGTGCCATTCAAAATTGGACATTTACCATCTGAATTAGTTGAATTTACCATGGTATTTCCCATTTTAAGATTAGGGAATCCTTGGTAAACACTGACCACTGATTTTTAATGGAACCCGGCATACACGTGTGAAATCTGACCGCTACTCTAAAAACTTTGTTTCCAGAGTGCTAGTGCCATTTTATAATACACTTGAATCACATACTCCAGAAGGACTCTCAGTCTTCAGATATATCCAAGTTGTTTTGTAGATTGCCTCTAGGAATGCCTTAATTAAGAGAGGGTGCAATGGATGGTACATACTATCAGGTGATGTGACCAACTTTTATCAGGTGTTATGAAAATTGCCTGGTATTTCAAAGACTGAGGGAAGCTCCTTATTTCTTATTTTATAACTGACTTCTGGTGCCACAAAAACACTTGTTTAATTTCCTCTATAAGGGAGAATTTCACTCCAGTACACAGGCTCTAAGCAGGGGCCTCTATACCACTTCACCCTCCAACAGATACGTGGAGCAGAGAGCCCTGCATGGCCTCTCTGTACTGCGGCGAATTTCACACTAAAATTTGACACAGCATTCTGTAACACAGAAGAAAAATGTTGTTGCCAGTGCTCCTCCCTCACTCGTGCCCCAAAGTGGCCCCCCTCTCCCTGCCAAAGAAAAAAAATCCAATCTACAGAGACTGAGAAAAAGCCAAAACCACATATTAGAAAATGGTTTTATGGAAAAACAGTCTCTTAAAAACAAAACAAAACACTAATATATTTCCTGTTACAAAGAACAAGAAGGGCTTAATCTTGCCCTTACGTGACACACAACTGTGAATTGAATAAGACAAGCCAGCTACATGGGCTGAATACACTGTTGGATACATTTGAAACTGCATTATTGAGCATAACATTGATATTTAGGCTACACTTACATTGTGCTTTTCATCCATAGATCTCAAAACACTTTACAGAGGAAAGTAACTATCATTTTCTCCATTTTTACCAATGCAGAAAACTGAAGCACAAAGATGAAGTGATTTGCCCATGGTCAAACAGCAGCGCAGTGACAGAGTCAGGAACAGAACTCAGGTCTCCAAGTTCCTAGTTTGGTGCCTGACACTCCCTCCGTACAGCCTGTGCCCCAGGCTATGTGACAGCTTTAGAAAGACTGTGACAGGGAAGGTTATACCATGTATATTTTAAATAATAAACTGAGAAAAATGTTCTTTTCTCAAAAGGAATAGAAAGAAAACAGTTGAATGGAGAGATTTGATGGTTCTGACTTCAGAACAATTAAAGAAACTGATCCATTAGTGATACCACTGCATTTGTACAGTCTGACCACAAATGCAGCTAGTTATAACTTAAAATATATTAAATCTGATGTGACAGATTTAAAAGAGCCCTTTTGCTCCATGAAGCTCCATTTCCTAAAAACTCAACAGGCAGTAAGTGGAAAGATACACAGTGCAAAGTTACCATAAATAATTATAGGGGTCTGCTAAAGTATTTGAGCAAGCCAAGTACCATAGGCAGATTAATGAAAGGAGCTTAGTTTTCCTTGGGAGAGTGAAGGAAAAAATATTGTTTTATTTTTAATGAATATAGCTATTGTATTTTAAACCTGGAAACTTTAGTCTTACTTGGAATATGCATGTAGTTTATGAAGGAGCCTGGCAAAGATGAAAAGACCAAGACCACTTATTACAAGTTTTCAAAATATAACACTTAAGGTCAGCTGAAAGCAACAGCAAGTGACAAGGTTTCTCTCTTATGGAAAGAGAGTAGGATTTCCTTATTTTAGTATCTATGCCTACAATAGAAAGGAAAATATGTGGAGAGCTATATTCCTACACTGAGGATTCAAACTTGTAAGATTCAGCATCCAGCTGTTAAGGATTCTCTGACTCTGGTGAGCCATCTTTAGCCACTGTTGCAAACATGAACATTGTAATTTTATCTTTAAACTAGAAGAGGAAAGGACAGATTTATTTTCTCAAACACTGTCTTTTACTTACCCTGATTCAGTAAGTAATCTTAACAAGTTTCCCACAACTCCTTAGTCATAATAAAGTACGTTTGTCCCCTAAGGTAACTATGACAATTTTAACACAGCAGTGACATGCTCTCCTCTTTCCTTAGCTTCATCACAGAGGTCCTGTAACAACTCAAGATTGTGATCACATTAACCCTTCCAGCACTTTTTCCTGTGGCAAAAGTGACATCAGGGCAGCATGACATGGCATGCATATTTGTACACAGCAAGTATGTTTGTTTGTTTTTTAAAATAATTTTCTGATGTACTGGTGGATGGGATGGGATGGGAGGTAAGGTGAAAGGAAAGAATTGCAAGGTTGAATCAATTGCAAATAGTCTCTTTGCTGCTGATGGGTGAGAATCTTCCAAGATTTGGAGAAACATGCACATGTTTGTATGCTTATATTAACCATCTGAATCGCTTGGGTCTGCAAAACTGCTCTAAGACACTCACAGGAACAGCATTTGACATATTCTGAAGAAGAACAGAGTCGAGGAAGGGGATAAAAAGTTATTAAAACTATCTGGAATCTCTGAAAAAAAGTTTGGTTTGGTACCGGTTTCATTTTTCAATCAATTATTTTATCTGAAATGGTTTACCATGCCTTCTGTGTGAAAGTGTTTCGGCTTCTTTGGATTTGGCTGCAAACAGCCAAATGAATGTGTCTGGCAGGAAATCAGTGTTTAAGACTAAAGTAATACACCATTTATGTCTTTAGACAGAAAATATTTCCTGCAAGCCTGAGTAAATCAAACATTTTAGAACCTGAACATAGTTGGAGTAAAGAAAGGGTGTGGTCAGGCTGTCCTAAGTAATGTAATGTGTACATTTTCCATGTGTAGGTGTGTATAACAAAACAAGTATAAGCAATAAGGATACTGAAAATCCCATCTAGATGACAAAATACCTAAGATATCTTAAACTAGATTTTCCAGGTTTTGGGCTGTTTATTAAAACATGTATCTTTATATGTGATTTTCTAAACTTTTCTTTATTAAAAGTGACACAAAGAGAGAGCGAGAGAGAAAGAGAGAACTCTACTGTTCATATCCCACTGCACTTCTCTTCCCCAAGATACAGCGTTAACAACGAATATTTCTTTGTGGGCAAAGAATGCCTAATGAAAGAAGGAGAGAAGTCAAACTAAATATAAGGGAATTGAGATGTGCTCTGCTAGAAGAGAATCCTCAGCAGATAAGGATTCTGGATGAGCATGAGCATGTGGAGAGGTTTCTAAATTTAGTAAGATGACATAGAAGAATGTTTTTATGGATTTAACATAATCTTATAAAAATTCTGATAAAAATGGAAACCCAAACTAAGCCACTCTGAAAACAAAAACATGCTACAGTGAAATCCTCTTATAATGAAGCAATATTGTTATAGAATTTCACTAAAATTATATTTAACTTTATATTAGGATTTGCTATAAAGCGCTCTCCTTTATATTATTAAATCACTAGTGTGTGCTCAGTCAAACTTAGTGAGCGGGTGGGGGGGGGGAAGGGTAGGGAAGCTGAGTGTGAGCTGGGAATTGCAGCTACAGCAAAGATCATGTACTTTTGAAAGGAGTTAGCAAAACTGCCCTCATCACGCCATCACACAGGAAGTGTAGATACAAACTGCAGAATTGCCAAAATAGAATATTATTTTTTAAAACAGCACTGTAGGAAAACAAATGACAGCTAGCTAATTGTGTGTGGGTTGTGAATAGTTTTCTGCAGTTCAAGTTTCACAATTCTGCACTTCAGATATTAAGAAGTTACAGTAACAAAGTGGGACATATTAATTACAATGCAAAGACAATATCCCACGTAGAAAAAGGTAAATGAGTGTGACAGTGAATTTCCAGAGAGGCAGAGAGACTGAAAGAAAGAACATGAAAAGAAATGGTGATACAGATCCAAAGTGATCCCAAGCCTATTGAGCGGATGGTACTATGGGGACACAACAAAAAAGGGTGTGAACAGGACCACCACAGTGAATGAGATTCTTGGCTAACTTAGCCTCTATGTGTCTACTGGTTTCCTCAAGTAAAAGGTGGCTTTGTCACTGTACAGTAGATAGTGAAGATCTTATCTGAGACAGCAGGGGGGAAATTCAACATAAAGCATGTGTGCTTAATAATATGCAATTTACTCCTAGAAATGGCATTATAGGATGTGAACATACCAAATGTGGAGGCTCATTCTTTCCAAGTGGTTCCTGCATATTAAAAAAATAAAAATAATATAAACATTACAATTATTTTTAACAGGCAAGTTGCCTTTTTATTTTTCTGGACTGAAATGGAAAAGAAAAGAAGAAAACAATAAGCTATAGCTCAGTTTTAGCAGACAGTAATAGGAAAGTTAAAGGATTAAAATACATGACAAGTTATTAATGAGGCAACAGACATGTTTTGTGGTAAATTAGGTTTTTATGTTCCATTTGTGGACATAATCTGCTAAATTCTCCTTGTGGAGTTTTCCTAGCATTTTCTTGTTGAGAGCTGGGTTGATACAGAGTTTGCACTGCAGAATAAATGGGAGATTCAGTCCCCATAATTAGCAGTTTCCTTGAATTCTGTGAGGATCTTTTCTTTTCTTCTAACCTTTCATCAATTGAATAGACAAGTTAGCTTTATTACGTAAGCTGCACAATAAAATCATTGTATCCCCAGAGTTTTGAATTCTTGTTGCTTTTTGAATTTTCTTTTTGATGAATTACGGTAACTCACCAACTTAATGGGACGAATTGACATGATGGTTTCATTGGATCCTCCCCAGTCTAAAAAGCATTTATATTTTCCTTTTTCCAGTATATATTGTTCTCCACAGAAATATTTCTGCTGATATGCAACCCACCTGAGGAGTGACACACAAGAAATGAACTGTGATACACAATCCTATTTTTCAATATGGCACTACAAAAAGTTATCAGTAAATTAATCTTAAATAGCAAACTTTCCAGAAGGTTCTTAAATGCTTTACCAGTCCACCTGATATGAAATTAAACAGACTATAAAACATGTCTTGTGAGTCACAAACCCGGCACACTCCTGATTTTCTACTTTTTATTTGTCTACAAAATATTCTTGACAAATCCTTGCAGCATTAGATCTCTCTCCCCCTTCTCAGATAATTTCTCAGCATAAAATAAGAGATTGCTTGGAAGCCAAGAGGCTGGATATTCAACTGTCAAATATTTGAGTCCCTCTCTGCTCCCTCAACCTTTACCTTCCCACCTAGCTCCCAGACAGGGCTCCCCTCAAACTCTTCCAGTCAGATTATTCTAAGGAAAGAAGGGAAGCAAGTGAGGAAGCCTTGGCAGGAAGAGATAAAGGGACTCTTGCAATGATTGGTAATTTATTTGTGTTTCTTTCCCTTGCATTTGATTACAAAATCCAAGGCAAACAGAAAATATTTATAGTGGACACAACAAAGAGTGAGAGCATGCACACATTGCTGACCATGTCCGCTTTTACAGAGTCTGTGTAATTCTTTATACTCTGGTGGGTTTTTTTTTTTAAGAAACTTACTTCAGTGTTTTATATTTAAACAAGCTGAAAGCTACTGGCACAACCCAGCAAATTAGTAACCTGAAAAGGAACCAGATAAAACACTTCAAACCGAACTAAATAAGCTTCAAGCTGCCATGAGATGGCTGGAACCACACAAATGGCTGATGAACCTCAGAGGAAGCGTCCTGAAGAAAGAGTAATTACAACATAGGACTCAAGGAAGGAGAGGAAATACAGGGGGAAATGGGAGGAGTCTTTGCCTATGACAGGAGGGGAGGCATAGTGAACAAAATATAAAACTTATGAAAAACAGATAAAAAGAATCATTTCCAAAGAATTTGTAAACAAACAGGATACAAACTATGGGCCCTGTCTACTCTGTTCTATTCAGGTCTTTATATAGGCCTCATCACCACAGTATCTAAGTGTCATCCACAGCAGTGCATTAATCAGCTCAGTTAACATCTGTGACATCATGGTTTTGTTCCTCTTTCCCTTTGCCCAAGGGGAACTGAGTGGTGGTTTTCGAAATTCAATTTACTATAATATATGTACAATGTCCTATGAATTTCTCTTACCAAAAGCAAAATCAAAGAAATACATGTTGCATTTGGAGTGGAAGGTGGTGAGGCTTTTGATGCTTCTTAGTAATCTGCCAGACTTACTTGGTAAGATTTGTGGTGGTTCTTGGCAATTCTGCAACCCTTACTAACACAAATTAGTCACAATGCAGTAACACTAGTGAGGGTTGCAGAATCAGGCCCTAGATCTGTGAAATGTGGTCATGTGATAGTGTTACTATCACTATCAACTGCAGTGCTGACAAGGACCGAGAGCACTTTAACAATGTTTGGAATCCAACAATAGAGTCTATTTAACAGTCTACATTGGTGGCTGTTGAATGGTGTGATGCATGCTTTTTTCCTAAATACATTACCTCTGCAGCTAATCCTGCTGGAGATCCTGTCGCAGTTCTACAATTAGATCTATGCAGACAGACCCCTGAACCGATGCTGAGCACCACTGAAGCCAATGGGCTCCATGCAGATACAGGGGTGTGCCTATCTGTATCCCACTGCAGGTCTGTGGCTCTAGCTGGTCCGCAAAGAGAGAGACCAGTAGCAGAAACTGCACTCATGTAAACTATCGGGCTTGTCCAGATTCTTATTGGAGTGCTGATGTAGTAATAGGGAGCGTTCAAAGGGGTGAGGTTCCAAGAGATCCCTGAAGGTCAGGGCCCACAAGCCAAACAAACAAACAAACCCAAACCCTTTGCAACAATGCAGAGCAGAAGAGCAAGATACATAGGAGACACTGACATTTTCTATCATCTGAGAAAACACGAAGATTGTTCCCCTGGCCCCCAAATGCTTATCTTTCTTATCTTATCAATCATTTGAAGTACATCATGACAAATAAGAAATCTGAAAACACCATGCACAGGCAAATCATTTAATCATTGCATTCAAAGAGCATCTCATACAGAATCCTCCGCAGCATGGGGCAGGGGTCGCTTGCTGGAGGATTCTCTGCGACTTGAAGTCTTTAAATCATGATTTGGGGACTTCAACAGCTGAGTCAAGGGAGAGAATTATTCCAGGAGTGGGTGGGTCAGCTTTTGTGGCATGCATCATGCGGGAGGTCAGACTAGATGATCATAATGGTCCCTTCTGACCTTAAAGTCTATGAGTCTATGAGGTTTGCAGTAGACTTACACTCCACTTTTCACATGAATTGATCTCATCTCCTGGCCAAACCCAGCCTGCTCCAAATCAGGAATATCTTGATTGACCATGACCGTCCCATCTTCTTCATCTGACTCAAAAAGCATGACTGATGACTCTATGAAATCCTAAAAGGCAATGCTGAAAGTTAGGATAAATACCATAACAGTTTAGCAGCAGCTTATTACATACAATCTAGCAAAGGATTCTATGGGACTGTTCACAATGCGAGTATAACTATGTGCAAACAGAGGCCGGCCACATTTAGGGGCATTCATGTTCAATGATGTTGTTTTAATGCTAGTATGGATGAGGCAAGTTGAATCTATAACCACATTAGAGGGAAGAATTGTAGCCTAGGAATAACAATTTCAAAAGCACTTAAGTGATTACAAGGCATTCAGCTAGGGGCTTGTCTACACTACAGGTGCTACAGTTGCACAGCTATGGCACCGCAGCTGTGCTGTTGTAGTGCCATAGTGTAGACACTTGCTACGTTGATAAGAAAGGATTTTTCTGTCACTGTAGTAAATCCGCCCCCCCAAGAAGCGATAGCTAGGGTGATGGTAGTGGTGCCTATACTGGGGCCTAGGTCTCTCAGGGGTGTAATTTTTTCACAGCCCTGAGCAATGTAGCTAGGTCAACCTAAGTTTTAGATGTAGCCCAGGCCTTAGGCATGCCAAGTGAGGCCCCTTTTCAAAGGGGATTTAGGTGCTAAGGAACTCAAGGATCTTCCCCGTGCTTTCACAGAAAGGAAGAGTCAGATACCTCTCTAGCACCACCCTTCCTCTGAATGGAGGAGTCTTTGGATTCCAGGTTGCATGCATGGAGCAGAGGAGGGACTGGGATGCAAACTATCTTTCCAGCAGGAACACGAGGGATCGACTCTGATGTAAAAATAATCTGGGGAAAAGATTTGGCTATGGGAACCTTGGTGAAGACTCCTCCCCTTTCATTCCTCCCGCAATTTTTTTTTTTTTTAAATAGGGCTGGATGAAAAGGCCCTATGTTTTTAAAACTAATATATTCCCTTTGCCAGGTTATTAACCCAGCTTTAGATTATTCAATCAAACTCAGTTTTAAAAGTCCTATTTATTTTTAACTAATTAGCCAGCTCATTATTTTGTAATCCACTCTTTGCTCGGATAATGAAAAATTACCAGCTGGTTTCACCTTTTTGTTTAAATTCTAATAAAAAAAACTAATGTAAAGTTTAAAAAATAAATGTAACCATGTCTGTAAGGTTAGATTTTGTTTTTTGAAAAAATGTAACAAACTTTCCCCTCCTCATTTTTAAACACAAACTAAATTCTGGACCTAACCTACTTTACAGTGTTCCTTTAATATTCACTTGTGTTATAGTGAAGAAACCTTGTTTCAGTTATAAGGAGCTCAAGCAACTTGTATCTGAGATCTCCATCAGCCACACATCAGTACACTACCATTGAAATTATTATTTTTAAATACTTATATTATGGTACCATCCAGAGGCCTTGGATCAGGACCAGCTGCAAGAGGTGCTGTAAAAACAGAGCTAGACAAATATCTATCTCATAAAGCTTACAAACTAAGACCCTGATGATGCAGCCATGTCTGTGTGGACAGACCCTTGCACTCCTCAGGAACTCCAGTGCCCGCAATGAGACTGCCTGCATGAGTAATTCATGACATGGACCTATTGCAGGATCAGGGCTTAATGTGGCTAAACACGACTACACTGATTATAGCAAACTTACAAGTGACAAGTATAACTGTCTTAATTTTTTTAAACAGTTGCAGCTACTGCAGGTGTAAATTATATATGAAATTTGCATATGTATTTTTAAAAGTTAGACCCTGTAAATCCAATATAAACAGGCAGTGTTTTGTTTTAAGATTACTTAAAAAAAAAAAACCCCCCACAAACCTCTAAATGTTTTGTTCAGTGAATTTAGTGCTTGTGAAAAGCAACTGGATTAACTGTCCTGGAAAAGAAATACTTTAGCCAAGCTTCTGAAAAAGCAGTCAGATTGCATTAGACCAATTAAAGTTGGTCAGATTTTGCCCCTGAACTATTGTCTTTTCTTTTTTTTAATTTATTGAAGTATCCTTTTACTAAAACCAGAACTATGCATTTCTGTTGGAGATACATGAAGTGTTTTTTCCTAAATCTTTCATTGCAGATTCTCTCTCTCGCTCTTTACAGAAAAAAAAAAAAAGACTGCCCAGTTCCCAAAACACTGGTAATAAACTAGAAACTGCATTTTACCTGTAACTTCCACCTAGAAATCTTCCCTGATGGCTAAAAGAGTGAATAAGAGGCAACATGAAATTGAAAAATTGTTTAAAAAAAAGATTTACAAGGCAGAGAAAAAGCTAAATGTTCTACACACGAAGAAAACATTATTGAAGGAACCAGTTCTTCACAATGTTCTTCTCTCTTTTGATAAATTGATTTTGTACCCTTGTTCATTCCCTCCCTATCACAGTCCTTGATACTAGTGTATCAAATGTGGATGCTGATAATGCAGCTGCCAGTACATTTGAAAATTTAGTTTTGCAGCAAGACCTTTCGTGACTGTCAAAACACTAATACCTTCCACCTTAGAGCTGATGACAGTTCATGTTATGTAGTAATAGATGTTTCAAACGGACATAAAAGCTATATAATCTTATAAGTGTGTGCCCATGTCCATTAACATCTTTAATCTTTGCCAGATGGGGTACTTAAACAATCCCTCCTTAGTAGGTGCTGAAGGAACCGTTCTGATCTGTGAGTGAATATATTCAGCCACAACGAACTCTCCATATGGGTTTTCTTGGCACATCTTGCAAAGGCTTTTTGGATTTATTTGACAATTAATTTTCATTTTTTCTTATAGAGATGGACTATTTTTAGTAAAAATGTAAGATGCGCACATTAGGTTAATTACAAAAAAAAAAGAAGAAGTAGTCGACTAGCCAAAAACTGATTATCCACCAGGATTTTACATCATGGGGATTAGCAGTGAGGGATGGACATATAGCAATCTGGAAAGGAGCAACAGGACACTTTTTCTTTAGCTAAAAGGAAAACAAAATAGGTGTTCAGAGAAGTACTAATCAAGATTATATAAAAAAAGGACCCCGGTGGGTTGCAGTTTGTGTTTGTTAGAGGGGAAAAATTGAACACCTTCCGCATGCCACTGGACACAATTCTCAGTGGTCTTCTCCACACAAGTACAGAGGGAGGGTTTGCCAGTGTTAAAAGGGAGGCATGGCCAGTTTGCCTGCAAATTACACAGATTCAGTGGCCAAAATCAGAGCCTTCAGAAGTAACCACAGAGAAGATAATTTCAGATACTAATAAAAATAAAGATAACATAAATATGGATATTTAGATATCCTGACCAATAAATTACACTATTTAGATATTCATCAATGACACACACACACACACACACCCCGTTACTCTTTTAGGATTAGAAACACTTTACTCTCATCAGACTCCCCCCAGACCAGGCAGATTATAGGCCTCTCTCTACATGAGATTTCTTCCTGAGTTTTAGAGGAACGTTTCCAAACTTTTTCCGCCATGCCCGTTATCTGTAATGAAACCTGTCCATGCTCCCCCTCCCCGAGGAGCCACGCTCAGGAGCAGCTGCCGGGAGTGGACCGTGGTCGGGGGCCAAGACCAGAAATGAAGCCATGGCTGGGACTGGGAGCAGGGCTGGGAGCAGGGCTGGGGCCACAGCCAGGGCTGGGAGCCAGGGGCCAAGGACGGGGCTGGGAGCCAGGGCCCAAGCTGTGGTTGGGTTGGAGTGGAGCTGGGGGCAGGGCTGGGTGGCACTCCCTCCCCGCCCGCCATGTGGGCTGGCCCGGGCTCCACCAAACATTCCTCCATGCCCCCATATGGGGACGCACCCCACAGTTTGGAGACCACTGTTTTAGAGGGTTTTGTGATTGAAAATCATGTCAGTATGTATTTTTCCATTAACCTGAAAGCAGTGTACGAGTGTTAAAAATAACAGAGTCCAGAAGGAGTGTCCCACAGTTGTTGCCCATATTTTAAATAAAACAAACAATGAACCCTTTAATTATAGGGCTAACATTGCTGATCGGATGGCTTTTTAATAGACATAATAGCTTAAGATCTAGATCTTCCAAGACACAGAAATAAAAAGATTAAATAGCTTTATTTGCAGCAGACTACATCTCCTGTAGTGATTGCTGGAGTCAAATGAACTCAAGAAACAGTGTTCTCAGACAGAACATCTTCATTTTTCCTATCTATCTCCAGTACCTATATGCCCCCCCCCCATTACTGTAGTGTCTGAATGTCTCACAATCTTTACTGTAACTATCTTCACAGCACTCCTATGAAGTAGAACAGGGCTATTATCCCCATTGTACAGACCTGAAGCCCAGAGAGACTGGGTGACTGGTACAAGGTCACAAAGGAAGTCTGTGGCAGGGCAGAGAATTGAACCTGGATCTCTCAAACCTTAGGCTTGCGACCCAAACTATTGGTTGAATCAAATTGCAGAGCATTAGTGGCATTTGTCATTTTATTCTGATCATACAATTTTTACAGTTAGCATTGGCTCCCTTTTTCTAGCTACAAATATATGTACAATACATTATTAATTTAGAGCTCCATGGTACAATAGCTAGATGCTCTGAAGACATCAGTTTTACTGACCTAAACATGCTGGATGTTTTAGGCTTGATCAAGCAAATTAAATCAACATGCATGTAAATCCATTCCTATTCAGCCAAGCATCTAAATATATGCTTAATTTTAAGCATGAACAATGGGACTTAAATCTATGCTTAAGTGCTTTGCTGAGTTAAGGTCTCAAAGAGGACAGTTTTAACTGTTGAAAAGTATTCTGGATTTCATTTAGTTTTAACAGATAAAGGCTGGGACTGATTAGAACTTGAAAGGGAGTCTACTAAGGAAAACAACAAACAGATAAAAATGCATATTCTCACTAGGTTGTTTCTTAATAGCCTCAACATAAACCATTAGTGATTGTGAGACAAGTATTGTTTTAAGTTCAGTAAGAAACCCCATCACGTAAAGGTATAGGAAACCACAGTTTTTATGGTTTCGATCACACCAATTAATCACAAATTATAAGGCTAATCCTTCAGCTATTCACTATTCTAGGTTCCTTTTCTAAATTCACTCTCCACTTCATGCTTTGTATTTTTTTTTATTCTTCCCAGAATACATTTTCATTTTGTTATAATTATGATCACTGCAGTAAACTCACTCTAAGGGCCTACAGTCCATAAACTAGGGTTACCATTCATCCAGATTCCCCCGGACATGTCCGGATTTTTGAGCTAAAAATAGCGTCCGGGGAGAATTTGTAAATGTCCGGACTTCCCCTCCCCATGCAGAGCGCGCGCGGCTGACAGGGCAGCCGGCCGGATGGTGCCACTTACATGGGGCTCCGACAGGCAGAGAGAGCCCCTCCTCCTCACCCCTGCAGCAGAGATCACTCCCTCCCTCCCTGCATTTGCAGATCGCCTCCAGCAGTCTGGAGCTCCTCCCCCACTGCCCAGTGTGCCGGGAGGAGCGGCTCAGGCCATTCCTGAGCAAGCTCACAGAGACGTTAGGCGAAGGCCAACAACAAGGGGGCCAGGGGGTCGGAGAAGGGACAGGGAGGTTCTGGAGGGGGCAGTCAAGAGACGGGGGGGGCCGGACCCCTGGAAACGGGGGGGGAGGGCTGGCTGGGGGAGGGTGGGGATAAGGTTTTGGGCAGTCGGGGTGGGGGGGGGGGGGGGGGGGGTGGAGGGCGGTGGGGGGGGGGATCTTAGGAGGGGGCAGTTAGGGGATTAGGAACAGGGAGGCTTAGGTAGGGGCTGGGGTTCTGGAGGGCTGTTAGGAGCAGGAGTACCAGGAGGGGGCAGTCAGGGGACAAGGAGTGAGGGGGGGGGTTGGGAGTTCTGGGGGGGGCTGTCAGGGGGCAGGAGTGGGGAAAGGGATCGGAGCAGTCAATGGGACAGGGAGCAGAGGGGTTTAGATGGGTCGGGAGTTCTGGGGGGGGCTGTCAGGTGGTGGGGAGTGGTTAGATGGGGCGTGGGAGTCCCAGGTGTCTGTCTGGGGGTGGGGGCGTGGATAAGGGTTGGAGCAGTCAGGGTACAGGTAGGGGGTAGAGTCCTAGGGGGCCAGTTAGGATGGGGGGAGGGTCTCAGGAGGGGGCAGTCAGGGGACAAGGAGCTGGGGGGAGGGTTGGGAGTTCTGAGGGGGCGGGAAGTGGGAGCGGCAGGGGCGGGTCTAGGGCAGGACGGGGGCGGGTCTAGGGTGGGGCTCCTCCCGTCCTCTTTTTTGCTTGCTGAAATATGGTAACCCTACATAAACTGTAACTTTCCAGAAAGTATATTTAGGATTGACAGTTCTTGTGTTTACTCCCAGCCTAAACTTGGATTTAAAAATTTAAAAATAAAAGAGAATGTAATAAATGCAGGCTGGGAGATTATCAGTCTCTCTTTTTGGTAAATACAGTCTAAATCCAGGATGTTGCATAAATATTTAAACAAACAAAAAATATTCTAATAAACCATTGAGAAGTCCACAGAGAAATCCTGAGGATCAAAGGGATTTCACACACATGCAGTGGGATTACAGAGCAACACCACTGCTTCGGAGTCTGTGTGGAGAACAGGTGACTCCGTCCCCAGAGATACACCATCTGTAGCCAGGCTCACCTAACCTTCCAGAGTGCTGTCTGACTCAGCAGTCTGTGTATCTGCACACTCTGCACCTGCAGACAGATTCCTCTCAGATGCAGCATTCACAAATGCCTTTTAAAAAAAACAAGGTCCTGCCCAAATTCATCACTATTTTTCATGCTGCAGTAAGAAAAGGAAATGGGACTTCCTGCCTACCTACTCATGGGATCTCAGAGATATTTAAATTAAGGCACAGACTCAAACAAAGTCCCAACTACCTACTTCAAACTGAGCCCCTGAGAAATGGTCCCTCCCTTCCTTCCTGAGCACTCCTTAAATTCAACCCTGCTGAAGTTTCTCCTCCCTGCATGCAGCTATGTGGAGATGCTTATCTTGTCACATAGGCTAATATAAACCTAGGAAAAATCAAACTCTCTTTGTGACAACTTCAAAGATTACTGTAAATACAGTAGCATCAATCTAAAGATCTGTCCACATGTGTAATACTCCTACAGCATTCCACATATATTTTGAATCTTTATATGTGCAACAAGAGAATTGCTAGGTAAATCTCCATTTCACAACAAGAAACAAAACACACAAAAGAGTAACGATAAAGAGGATTCAGAACAGCAACTTCCCTAGCAGAAAGATATATTTTCAAATAGTAAATGATTCATGGATGCTTAAAGCTTTTCACACCTCAAAGGTTTGCCACATAATTATGTTTAAATCAGTAATATTGTATCTCAGAATATAGTAAGAGTTACACTTTTTCCTTATAAATATTGTATCTTTTCAAGAGTCCAAATATGTGCTAAATAGATGCCTGAAGTGGGTATAGACTACAATATTTCATGCCTAAATCTAAAACAAAAAATTCCTAGAACTTCAGTGGTGAATATCAAACATTTTTCCTCTGGTATTTTTGGGGGACCTTTTTTCAGAAAGCTGCAGAAAAATATACTGAAATGCAGGGTCTATCAGTCCCAGCAAAACTAGCAGACCCTTCTTTGCAGGCGATGTCATTGCTCTAAAAAAAGTCCTATTTTCACATTACCTGTACATTAATCACTACACTTGTTATATGATAGACCTGCTGAGTTGTGCCATCATTTTAACAAATGTTGCTGGCTCATGGGATACTGCATTGCAATATGTAATCTTACAGTGGCCGCTCCTCAATTCTCAGAAGGAAACAGTCTTGTACAGCTTCTTACAAAGCTTCTTTTTAAATTAAATAGAAGCATACTTGAACAAAGGAAGTGATAAAGATGTTCTAATCCCATGTCTTTCTAATCCATGAAGCATCCAAGATTTCTTCCAACATCAGACTGTGGCTCAGTTTTCACTGGCACTTCCATCATCATCCCTACTAACAACATCTTAGTTACAGGAATTTTCTCACTATGATAATTTTTATAGCCAAAATCTTCTGGCACAAAATCACTGAGGCAGAGTGTAATACCATTGTAAGGCTTGCAACAGCTGTTGTGTTGAGAAGCTATTTTATGTTAATAAAGAACTACTACACATACTCCTAGATAAATCACACTTTTGCATTTATTCTAGTCTAAACAGCTGAAACAGCAACCTGCACCCTATGTAGTTTTGCACCACTGCCGAGAAAATCAGCAACTATAAACAAAAGCAAGATAGTGCAACACAGCACATGTTCAGAAGCACCATACTTTCAAAAAAAAAAAAGTGGCTAAGGCAGCAAACAAAAGACATTCAGTTACTACAGTGATGGGGCCAAACAAGGACAAAGATGCATTGTCTCACTCTTAAAAAGTGACATTTCTTGTATGGAGGGGTTTGGAAAATTCTCTAGGTGGGCAAGGATTTTTGTAATATTATACATTCTTTCCTTGAAGAAGGACCTCTTAGAACCTATATCATTCTCCACAAAACACTGTAATTTTCACTGTACAGATGGGAGTGCAGAAAAAAAGAAAAAAGGAAATTTTTCTGCAAGCATGTGGTTAGGTAGGGAGAGAGACAGGAAACAACCAAACATGAGGTGACCTCACAAAAATAATCTCTTTTGATCTATGAATCCATGCTTAACTTGAATTAAATGGAAAAAAGAGTGACGTAAGAAACAGACTAGCAAATCAGGAGTGGTACTTACAGCCTGTAGGAACCGAAAAGACAACAGGGTACTGCTAATTCCCCCATATGAGTGCACATCTTCATAATCTCCCTCCTCCAGCAGGTACTGACGGCCTTTATAGCATTCCTTTTCATAGGCAACCCATCTAAAGTAACCACAAGGAAAGAAAACAATTAGAAGAAAAAGTACAACAGCATCATACCAAGAATAAAAGGGGAAAAGATCATCATAAATTCCTAAGATAAATATCAACCTCAGTTGAGGAACAAAGCAATGCTTGTTATTTGAGATTACAACACAGACCAACCAAGCATTCTTTGTGGATCAATACTCCATTTTATTATGTGATCTCCAACAATAGTTCATTTGTGTAATCATAGAATATCAGGGTTGGAAGGGACCTCAGGAGGTCATCTAGTCCAACCCCCTGCTCAAAGCAGGACCAATTCCCAACTAAATCATCCCAGCCAGGGCTTTGTCAAGACTGACCTTAAAAACCTCTAAGGAAGGAGATTCCACCACCTCCCTAGGTAACCCATTCCAGTGCTTCACCACCCTCCTAGGAAAAAATTTTTCACAATATCCAACCTAAACCTCCCCCACTGCAACTTGAGACCATTACTCCTTGTTCTGTCATCTGCTACCACTGAGAACAGTCTAGATCCAGCCTCTTTGGAACCCCCTTTCAGGTAGTTGAAAGCAGCTATCAAATCCCCCCTCATTCTTCTCTTCTGCAGACTAAACAATCCCAGTTCCCTCAGCCTCTCCTCATAAGTCATGTGTTCCAGCCCCCTAATCATTTTTGTTGCCCTCTGCTGGACTCCTTCCAATTTTTCCACATCCTTCTTGTAGTGTGGGGCCCAAAATTGGACACAGTACTCCAGATGAGGCCTCACCAATGTCCAATAGAGGGGAATGATCACATCCCTCGATCTGCTGGTAATGCCCCTATTTATACAGCCCAAAATGCCGTTAGCCTTCTTGGCAACAAGGGCACACTGTCAACTCATATCCAGCTTCTTGTCCACTGTAACCCCTACGTCCTTTTCTGCAGAACTGATTCCTAGCCATTCGGTCCCTAGCCTGTAGCAGTGCATGGGACTCTGCACTTGTCCTCGTTGAACCCCATCAGGTTTCTTTTGGCCCAATCCTCTAATTTGTCTAGGTCCTTCTGTATCCTAACCCTACCCTCCAGCGTATCTACCACTCCTCCCAGTTTAGTGTCATCTGCAAACTTGCTGAGAGTGCAGTCCACGCCATCCTCCAAATCATTAATGAAGATATTGAACAAAACTGGCCCCAGGACCGACCTTTGGGGCACTCCGCTTGATACCGGCTGCTAACTAGACATGGAGCCATTGATCACTACCTGTTGAGCCCGATGATCTAGCCAACTTTCTATCCACCTTATAGTCCATTCATCCAGCCCATACTTCTTTAAGTTGCTGGCAAGTATACTGTGGGAGACCATATCAAAAGCTTTGCTAAAGTCAAGGAACAACATATCCACTGCTTTCCCCTCGTCCACAGACCCACTTATCGCATCATAGAAGGCAATTAGGTTAGTCAGGCATGACTTGCCCTTGGTGAATCCATGCTGACTGTTCCTGATCACTTTCCTCTCCTCTAAGTGTTTCAGAATTGATTCCTTGAGGGCCTGCTCCATGATTTTTCCAGGGACTGAGGTGAGGCTGACTGGCCTGTAGTTCCCCGGATCCTCCTCCTTCCCTTTTTTAAAGCTGGGCACTACATTGGCCTTTTTCCAGTCATCCGGGACCTCCCCCAATCGCCATGAGTTTTCAAAGATAATGGCCAATGGCTCTGCAATCACATCTGCCAACTCTTTTAGCACCCTCAGATGCAGCGCGTCTGGCCCCATGGATTTGTGCTCATCCAGCTTTTCTAAATAATCCTGAACCACTTCTTTCTCCACAGAGGGCTGGTCACCTTCTCCCTATGCTGTGCTGCCCAGTGCAGTAGTCTGGGAGCTGACCTTGTTCGTGAAAATAGAGGTAAAAAAAGCATTGAGGTACATTAGCTTTTTCCACATCCTCTGTCACTAGGTTGCCTCCCTCATTCAGTAAGGGGCCCACACTTTCCTTGACTTTCTTCTTGTTGCTAACATACCTGAAGAAACCCTTCTTGTTATTCTTAACATCTCTTGCTAGCTGCAACTCCAAGTGTAATGCACCAACACTCTTGAAAAATGTTTCTGTCATAGTCTTATAGTGCATTTCAACACATTTTCATAAATGTAATGGCTAGACCCTTAAGGGTCATGCAGAGAGTTATCAGTGGCCAAACCAACATCATATCCTGGGAATGTTGAGATTCGGGGTGAAATCCTGGCCATGTTGTAGTCAATAGCCAAACTCTCATTGACTTCTATGGAGTCAGTGTCCTCTGCTCTAACCAAGAGAATACTAAATCCAATAAAATAGAACATGTATAAAAATAATGCATATGTAAAATACTTTTGTACTGCAAAGCAGGGAATTGTACCATTTAAAAATATTCTGAATAGATAAAACCGGATTAAAAATAAATTTCTGCATCAATTCTGAGTGTTCTCAATGAATTTTACTTTGAAAAAGTGCACAATAGCACAAGAAGCTTTATAAGGCTTCAAAAAGTTGTGCTATAAAGTGATGTGGAATTAAAAGTTCCCATTAAAATTAGACTAATCAAATTTACAAGATATTTGAAAAATAGGAATGTATACTCAAGTACTGTTAGTTAAGCTTTAATATTCAAGACAGAGTTTACAATATGCACATTATAGCAACACCAGCTCATTCAACAATGGCAAAAGGTATTTCTTTCATTAAAACTTTCCTGCAAGGATTTACAACTGCTGTACAAATTTTGTCAGGGTTGAAGTTTGGCAGACAAAAATGGATTTATTTTTTATAACATTTGGCTTAGATTAGAGTTCAGCTGTTCAAGTTATTGTAAAACAAAAAACAAAACAAAAAAAACAACCCACACACTAGACAGAAGGATAACTTTTAAAATATGAAGTTTTCCAAAGAGCTGGTCCATAATGTCTTTGAGTAGTGTCTTTAGGTATTGACATTTAAGTTTTCTATGAATGTAGTGCTTGTGAAATCCTCCAAACAAAATTAAATAATAACTGCATAAGGTGCTTACCATCCCAGTCTTTTTACTGGAAGTTAACTTGGAAACCTTGAGGACAACTGTAATGTCATTGTTAGCTATTTCACTGCTGAGCTCTCTAGCAGAAACCTTTATTTTCATTAGATAAAGTGGCAGATCTTGGTGGGGTTGAAGGAACAGTGGGTTGGTTTAGTTGTTATACAGAGCTCCTGGGATATGCATCAAAGGACTGATTCTCTCAGGGCTGTTCTACACTACAGAGTTAGGTTGGCATAACCAGGGCCGGCTCCAGCTTTTTTGCAGCCCCAAGCGGCGAAGCAAAAATAAAAAAGATAAAGCTGATCGGCGGCACTTCGGTGGCAGCACAGCTGTGCCGCTTTGGTCTTCGGCGGCAATTTGGCAGCGGGTCCTTCGCTCCAAGAAACTGAGGGACCCGCCGCCGAAGACCCGGAGGTGCCACCCCTTTCCATTGGCCACCCCAAGCACTTGCTTCCTTCGCTGGTGCCTGGAGCCGGCCCTGGGCATAACTACCTTACTCAGGGCTGTGAAAAATGTTCATGCCTTGTGCTAGGTAATTAAGTCAACCTAAGCCCCAGTGCAGACACTACTAGGTTGACAGAAGAATTCTGTCAACTTAGCTACCACCTGTCAGAGAAATGAATTTATTACAGTGATGGGAAAACCCCTTCTTCACTGTATTAAGTATCTACACTCCAACACTGCAGCTGTGCCACAGTAGCATTTCTAGTGTAGACTTAGGGCTTGTCTATACTTATGCGCTGGTTCGGCGGCAGGCAATCGAACTTCTGGGTTCAATTTATTGCGTCTTGTCTGGAATAATCCTGCTCGGCGCGAGGAGTACACGGAGTCGACGGGGGAACCTGCCTGCCGCGTCTGGACCGCGGTAAGTTCAAACTAAGGTACATCGACTTCAACTACGTTATTCACGTAGCTGAAGTTGCATACCTTAGTTCGGATTGGGGGTTAGTGTAGACTAGGCCGTAGTCTCAGTCTCTAGATGTTAAGAGAATCATTTATATAACCATGGAAAGTGATGCTAAAATGCTACCAAATCGGAATGGTAGCTTTTTACACCCACTTTGCACAACTGTAAATGACTATATAATGGGCAGAACAATGCAAAATCAATCCCAGGTACATCTTCACTAGGAAAAGAAAGGTGTGTTAACTCATTTTGGCAAATGCATGAATAACCGACACACGGTAAAATTCTAGTGAAGATGAAGCACTTTACAGCTTTTACATGAGTTAGTAGATCAAATGGAGGAGGATGGAATCTAAGGTTTACTTCAACCTGTTAACCCATGTGAAAACCACGAACTGCCTTGTCTGCACTAGGATTTTACTTAGTGTCAGTTACCACATATTACCTAACACAAGTTAAACACATACCTTTTTCCCTAGTGAAGACAAGGCTTAAGATTTAAAAAAAAAAAAAAAAAAAAAAGGTCAATCCATTCCTTCCTCTGCCCACACAAGATATTGTCTATACTATATTTAACTCACCTTAACTGATTGCCAATTACCTTGTTATTTAACACATCTGCATATGTTAGTATAGACACGCCACAAATGTTTGTTCCAAGACATAAATGTTTGTGGTTGTGGTTTATCCTAGGACTATTTTTTGAAACCTTGATTGTAATTAGATTACTTATAAAGAGAGTAATTTGTCATTTATCTATTTACAGAGAACACTAAATACAAAAATGAAATATACTCACACTCCACCAATGACACGTATTGATCCAATTCCCTGGAAATCCTCATCACTTCTAAAGAGTGCTGGGACAGCATCAGTGTTTCCAGAAAGCTCTTTGGCCCATCCTCCAAAATATTTTTTCTCATATATTACTATCTGGAGAATGTGGTTTGAAACAATGTATTTAATACTTTAACTTTTAGTAATCTTAAATCTGACACATATAGTGCAGCATTGTCCAGGAATGCAATTTTTTTCTCAGCAGCTCCACCATGGTGGAAATTCTGTGCTGTGTCTCCTGAGTCCTCCTGATTGCAGGTTGCTCCAGGGTCTGGACAAGCCCTGGTATGATTTTGACAGCTGTAGCAGGCAGTCTAAGGGCTTCTCTACACAGGAAAATTGACCAGTACAGTTATACCAATATAATTATACCACTATAATTGCCTGTGTGGACACCTTTACTTGAACAAGAGTGGCCACAGATAACTAAAACAGTACAGTTATGCTGATAACATTTTCCATGTGAGAAGCTCTAGTTAAAGACAGCTTCCCCAGGCCACCTAGAATCTCTGCAGAGCTTTGTGCTCTAGCCCTGCTGCCAGCCCCAATATGCCCTTCCCAGGCTGCCTATACTGAGACTTGCAAGTGTGTTTTCAGAGAGCAATCTTATGACTATGTTCCTCAAATCCTGTGCTGCGGGAATTGTCTCAAAGCTGGATCTGGGGCTCTTAGAGCTCCTTTATGCTGCTCCAGCCCTTTTCATTCAGTGTAAAGAAGCAAGCAGGAGTGAGAATCTCACCCCATATATTTAAAATCCATGAAATACGGTAGATTCATAGAGTTTCATTTGAGCTGAGTGATGAGACACCATAAGCCTGATCCAACAGAAAATATCCATGGTCTTCCCAGCCAAGGAATCCGTGGCTGATGGATCTGCACTAGACAGACATGAATAGAGGAACAGGACAGCCTCCATTGGACGTACAGTTAAAAAAAAAAAAAAACTATCAGAATTTGTTGGGATTTGAAGAGTTGCCTGGGTGCAGGAAAATTCTATGGGTTCCTTACCTCTGGCATTGCACAGTTCCTCATTCTGGATTCACCTGTTCACCCTTCACCAGCGTCACATGCACTGTGTGCTAGAGTAACTCCCTTCTATGGGTATGGCTCTGGCATGCAATTGGCCAGGCTACAGCTTTTTTTTTAAAAAAATAAGTTAACTGGAGCCATATATGTTTCTGTGGGGGAGGGGCAGACTAAAAGCAAAGAAAAATGTTTCTGGCCTCCCTTCCCACCCTCCAATTGGATTCCAATCACACACACCCCAATGTGCTCCAGAAGATGGGCCCTCCCAATCATGATTTGACTCTTGCAGTGGGGGTGGGGTGGGGTGGGGTGGGGAGGGAAGGGAAGGGAAGAGAGTGTACTTCCTTTCTCTTATTTTTTGAATGTGGTGAAGTAGACATTTGACCTACAGGGGTCCTTTGTTCACTGATGCCTGTGGATGTGTCAACTAGGAGAAACTCACTTCAGACTGTAGTTCCTTTAAAATTCTTCTTCATACAACTGACATTCAGTTATCTTGGAAAAAAATCCTGCCACTGCTTTTATGTCTCACAAAGCACATGTAACTCCTGGGCTGTGTAGATCACAGAATTTGTTCTTAGGAAGTGGGCAGATGCAGAATGCCTAATCTAATATTCCACAGACAATAGAGAAGAGGTATTTCCCACACTAAGAAAAGGAAGTAGTCTTAAATCAAGGTCTCTCTGTGACAGAATCTTTTATTGGCAGCATGCTCGGTACTTACCTTAACATTCATAGGCATTTGTACCTTTAGTCCACCCTAAGATATAAAATACATAAATAAATAATTACATAAAATCTTAAATTATATTTCCATATGTGTTCATTTTATAACCCTATTGGAGTATGCAGTTCTTGCAGCTATACTAGATGATTCCAGTCTGTATTGAATCTGATATTTAAATACACTGATAATTCACAAAACCAAGGAACATCTATAAAAATGATCTACAAACACAGAATGTTTTTACGAGCCTCTGAATAAAAAAACCAAAACAACACTTTATACATGTTTATCTTTACTTGCACTATGGATCTAAGTATTTACTACTTATTTGTCATTCACTTATACCACTGATCAGATTAGAAAAAAATTAAAATAACCTTTAAAATTGTTCCACATATATTACAAGTTTTCTTAAAGCAGTAGGGATCATATACCAAAAAGTTATTTATATCAAAACTTATTTCACCAGAACACAGGCTGATGGGTAAATTCCCAGGAATGAGAACAATGTAAGCCATCTATGAAGGGAGGCACAACAGCGCATATGAATAACAATGTTCCAGTGCTGTAAACAGTAGTCAAGGATTGTTGTAATCCTCAACATATTTGCAGAATAGGGGAGAGATTTTCAAAGGCACAAATGGAAGGCAGGTGCACAACTCACACTGACTTTCAGTGGGAGCTGGGCACGTAACTGCCCCTTGTAGTTTTGAAAAATCTCCCTTTGGAACCTTTATGTACACATTAAAGCTACATGCCATTGTATCTGTATCCATCCCTTTCCATGTTTATATCCACAAGCTGGCCATCAAAGGAGTATTAGGTTGCCTGTGTATCAAGATTGCTATGCAGTGCATAGTCACAGGAAGATTACCAGGCAGTTTGAGTAGTTATGTCTTCTTCTGACCTGGCACCTGCAGCAGACTCTAGCTGTACCAGTATGCAAAGGTTTTCTGAAGAAGCTTTTATAACCAGTTGTTGTTGGTTCCAGCAAAAACTGAACAACCTTAAAGGCACAACTTTTGGGTCTTATTTAAAGAGGCAGTTAATCCACATCCTCTTGACACAAGTTGTTCTTTTACTAAAGATGTCCTACTGCATTGAGGAACCCGGTGTTCCTCTCTGACTTGAACATTCCCAAAGCTCTGGAAGTTTGCATTGAAAAGAAAGTAAGAAGAATATTATACCTCTATGGAAATTGGCTGTCACAATCTGCACTGTCAATGTGTTGCAACAATACAGTTCACCACCACAACATCCAAACTGCAGATGGACCAAAAACCCAGAACTGGATCCAATTTTTGTATCTATAATAGACCATACCTACAGTCTACATCCAAAAACTCCTAAACATGGGGAATATGAAATCCCAATTTTAACTTTCCCAATTCTTGGACTGTTCTGATTTGACCCACTTGAGAGAGATATGAGCTGCAAACATGCACCTATCTCTTCTCCCAGTGCCAAGTAATACAGCCTTTCCAGACTTATTGAGAGCTCTAAATGTGCAAATGTGGGAGCGTAGCAACTTTTCAGATGAATGGCAAATGCATTGTAATACACCACTGCATGACATCTATGTTAGACATGCAAAAATCTCTAAAAAATTGTAAAGAGAAAATTCAACTCAAAGTTATCTTTAGACCAAATCATTAAATGGGGTGCATCATTCAGAGAATCGCAACATCCTCACCATTTTTAGAGGACGCAGAGATTTCACATCTGCAGCAGAAATTTCAGATGGTGAGTTGCCTTCTTCCAAAACTAGCATATCTCCTTTGTAATTAGGGTCTGAATAGGCAAGCCATCTATAGCAATGAGGAGAAAAAATGACTTGTTTAAAACAATTAAATATGTTAAGAGTGTACATTCTTTTCTTGATTATATCCATCAGGGCTAGACAATATGCACCAGATACATAAAGTATCTTAAATACAAAATACATTTAAACATTAGGATTTTGAATGTGTTGCTACAATCTTAGAAAATTAAATTTAAGATTCCTTCAATGTCTAACCCAGAAGAAATAAGACAAGAAAACATTTGTCACTTATTATAAAAGGCCATCTTGTTACACTGTGAATAAGCAAAACCTAAAGATTACTACTGATGACTACAAATGTCTGGAGACCAATACCGGCATCAAAATTTATCATGAACTCATGATTCAAAATAAGATAGAAATCTTTGTATTGACTTCACAGGGCTTTGCTTCAGACTTATTAGAATATGTCCATTCACTACATTTATTTGAAAACTAGGGGCTCTTATTTTGACATTAAGGTCCTTGAAGCATGGCTCCCTCCTTCAGACTGTCATGTCAAAAGGAAGTATGTGTGTAAGGGTGAGGTGGGGAAAGACGAGGTGGGTTATAGTGGGTGGGATATGAGACTAGTGGACAGTGATGAAGAATGGAGGTGGGGGCTTATATGCACGTGGAGTATCAAGTACTTAAAACTTGCTATCTAGAAAATTGTAAGCAATTAAAAATTACTGTAGTTGAACACTTTTCTCCTTTCCTTTTCTCATAGCTTTAAAACTCATTTTCTAATTTTTTTCCAAACTTCACAAAAGTATTCTGCCTGGGGATCAGAAGTTGCATGTGAACCTCAGAGAAGCTAGATTCATAATGGGAAGCTAGCTTCAACCCCAATCATGGAGTGACTCCTGTCACTCCATAGTGATTCTGGAAAAGAGGAAAACATCTCACTCTAGAACGAAAGGACCGGGAAGTTCTGTGCACCTACCTGACAAACATATTTCCTCTGCTAAACACACAAAGTACTGGACTGGTGAGGGAGTCTGGATTTGGCTCATTTTGATTAGCCACACAGAAAGTAAGGGCACAGTTGCCGCTTCAGGAGTGCTTAATTGAGGCAATATTTATTTTCTGGAATTCAATCACACTGTTATGCTTTTAACAGTGTGGTTGGGTAAAAGGACACTACTGGTCTCCAGTGAACAAGAAGTTGACTTTATCTGAGCTTCCTCCTCTACTTATACAGGTGCTCAAGGAAAGGTCTACAAGACTGGTTGATAGGAAAACAGAGGGAGAATGCCTTTGAGAGAGTCAGGCTGCACACCAAGGAATCATAGAACTGGACTGAAACAAACTAGGGAGTTTATGTTAACATATTTTTATAAATATAATGCCCTCAGAAAAATCCTTTTTGATTGCAAGTGTTTTTTCCTGCTATGTCATTCCGCCAGCTTACAAACTACTAGTAAAGAATTCCAATACTCACACTCCTGACTTGACAATTATGTAAAAGGTGCTTTTAACATCCAGTTCTTCTAAATTGGCAACTTCACTCTGAATGCAGACAGGAAACCCCTCTGTTCCAGCTTGCGGGCAAAACTCTATTTCTGGAATGCTGCAATCCTGCAGAAACAAATCAAACTGTAAAGGTTAATTACATTTGGAAAGTTTGCCAGTACTGCTAGAAATACAGGTCCTTCCTTTTAAAGCTATGTTTATTTCAATTATTTTCTTAACACAATAACTTTGGGTTCTACAGAACAGTACAACTTTTTAAAAATTAAGGCTGGAATTTTCAGCGTCCTAAAGGAGTTAGGCCTCCACCTTCCACTGACTTTCCATGGGAGTTTAGCACCTAACTCTTGTGGGCTCCTTTGAAAATCTCAGCCTAAATATGCTTTTATTAAATCATATTTACCAACAGAAGAAGCTATTTATATAGTGTTTCTGACTTCTTGGATTTTTAACAACTTTATGATGAAAACATTGAAGTCAACTGGTTGTGATATTACACTATTTTCTTTTTACTACATTTGGATTCAGTGGTGCTTTCTAATTTTCTATATTAAGTATTCATTAAAGAATAGCATACACATATACATGGCTCCTTTTCAGTATCATCTTAAATTAGGTAATTATGACCGTGTGTAGAGTTACATTAAATATGTCTAAAATAAAATACAACTTTAACTGCACAGTTTAGAATCGGGCATGCTTGTTGATGAGCAGTTTAATGCTTAGTGTATAATAATTTAAATCAATAAAAGAAAAAAGATTCCAGATTTAATATTATATACAAACCCAGATCCCAATTCAGGAAAGAATTTAAGCACATGATTATGTCCATCTTTATTTCAGGAAGGGCACATATTTAACTTCGAGCATGAGTAACTCTTGGATTTCACTGGAATTAAAGGGTGTACTTATAAGGATGCTTCCCTGGAACGAGGCTTCAATTATAACTACTTCAGAAATTTATTTAGGACTCCCTGTAATTAAGTTTTGCAATGCATATGACTTACGCCCTCAAATTGTGTAAATTCAATTTTATGTTACTTTAAATAAAAGGGCAGCATTCCAGAGAAAGGCAAAGAAAGTGAAAGCCAAAACAAATGTTTCCAGTGCCAGGTAGCTACCTAATACTTTTTCTTTATACAGTACATGTTAAGATGGGGGCACTAGCAGGGCCATTGCAAGGAAGTTTCGCACCCGAGGCAAAACTTCCACCTAGCGCCACCCCCCCCCCCCCCCAACCCCCCCCCCCCCCCATTCCCCCCCCCCCCCCCCCGCCGCAGCTCCCCCTCCTCTGCAGCTATCCCTGCCCAGGGAGCCTGCCCCAGTTCACCTCTGCTCCACCTCCTCTGCTGAGCACGCCAGCACCACTTGGCGCCGCAAGCCTGGGAGGGGAGGAGAATTAGAGCGGGGGCTGTGTGCTCAGCAGAGGAGGCAGAGTGGAGGTGATCTGGGGCGGGGTGCAGTTCCCCTGTGCGCCCCCACCCCACCGTTACTGCGGGCGGCCATCCCCTCACCCGCCCGCCCCAGCTCACCTCCACTCCACCTCCTCACCTGAGCAGGCTTTTAGGCACCCTCAACCACTAGGCGCCCTAGACGGCCCCCTAGTTCGCCTAATGGTTGCACCGGCCCTGGGCACTAGGATTTTATCACAGGAGCTCCTATCCATTAGCCTATCAGTTCTGGATCAGAGCGTCCCAAGTCTCACAGTTCTTCCGAAGAAATGTGCAGAGACTGTCTTTAACTATGGTAATTTCAACACACATGTAAAATGTAGCACCAGTGGTGTTTTTATTTTTTTAAAAACAGCTTTTGACACACTACAGCTCAATGTAAGGTTTCCTTTTAGGCCCTGATTCAGCAAAGCAGTTAAGCACTGAAGCGAAAGAGAGTTAACTACAGGTCTGTTGCATCTTTAACATGCGCGATTTCAGCTTTACATGATTGGCAAAAACAAAAACAAAAAAAAAGAAAAATAACAATTTTAATACTGTACCTGTACTGCGGGCAATTCTGCCCACCATTACACTCAATGTAATTTTGACTATACGCGATTTTCACTTTACGCGCTGACTGCAGAACGTAACCCTAGCGTAAGATACTAGACCTGTACTGTTAGAATACTGTAAAGACCTATAGTTTAAGAACTTAGGTGTATTTTTATCACTTAGTTAGTTACAGGGGTATAAAAACAAAATCAAAATCACAGTCTGCCTTCTCTCACTAGGACAGTCTGAGGCCTTGTTCTTAAGCTAAGGCCTTTGGCTAAGCAGCAGGGGCAGCGACAAGCTGGGAAGTGAACGGTCACATCCTCACATTCCAAATCAGTCACATTGCAATAAGGTGGTATTGGGCTGTTAGGAAGATGATCCTGTCCTGATAATGCCCATCACCACCAGATAAAGAAACAGATCTTAAGATGGTTAAAGAAAACTTAGTTTGATAGCATCCTGTCTGCCAAGAAATCACTTCTCAATGGTTGCGGCTGTGAAACCCTCATTTCTGTATTGTTTTATCTTTATGGCTCCCACTTTTCTATTGTTAATCTGTCTGGTTCTCTAATTGTTTCTGTCTGCTGTATAACTAATTTTGCTAGGTGTAAGTTAATTAGGATAGTGGAATATAATTGGTTAGAGAAGTACAGTATGTTACAATAGGTTAGGATTGGTTAGTTAAATTTCAGTAAAATGATTGGTTAAGGTATGCTTGCGGGGGGGGGAGGGGAAGAGACGGGAATGAGGAACGCGGAACATGGACACAGGCAAGGTTCTGCGGCGTCAGAACTGAGAAGGGGGATATGGGGTATATGCTCTGCGGCGTCAGAACTGGGAAGGGGAATATGAGGTATATGCTCTGCGGCATCAGAGCTGGGAACAGAACACGGGGGAACAGACTCTACTGGCGTATAGAAATAAGCCCGACTGGTGTGAAGGGCTTTGGAATATGCTTGCTTGGAAACTAGCCCCGTTAAACATCGCATTGTTTGCACTTCGGACTTCTGGTCTTTTGCTGCTTGCTGTCTGCATGACAAGAACCAGGGAAGTGGAAGGGTTGAGGGAAAGCCCTCTAACAACTACGTGCTTTAAAAGTTTGGCATGTGCCAAAGTAAAGCTGTTCTCTGAGGACCCTCTCACAAGCATAGGAGGCAAGAGGAGTGGGAACAACACTACAGAGATTTCAGGCATCTTTCTGGCCCATGAGACAAGGAGGGGCTGAGGTAACTTGGACAGCCCCCCCAGGGTTATCTAAATTAGGGGTGGCCAACCTGTGGCTCCGGAGCCACATGCGGCTCTTCAGAAGTCAATATGCAGCTCCTTGTATAGGCACCGACTCCGGGGCTGGAGCTACAGGCGCCAGCTTTCCAATGTGCCGGGGGGTGCTCACTGCTCAACCCCTGGCTCTGCCCCCACTCCACCCCTTCCCACCCCCTCCCCTGAGCCTGCAGTGCTCTTGTTCTGCCCCCACTCCCTCCCAGAGCCTCCAGCATGCCACGAAACAGCTGATTGGGAGGTACGGGGAAGGAGGGAGGGGGAGGGAGGCGCTGATCTGCAGGACTGCCGGTGGTGGGAGGCGCTGGGAGTGGGGGAGCCGATGGCGGGCTGCTGATGTATTACTGGCTCTTTGGCAAAGTACATTGGTAAATTTTGGCTCCTTCTCAGGCTCAGGTTGGCCACCCCTGATCTAAATTATGTCAGGGACTGTTCCAGCCTCCAGAGAAGCCTAGGATCAGGATGTATCTCAATTGCATAGCACAGAACCTCACCCCAGGATTGAAAGGCTCAGAACAGGTTCCACTGAAGCAGTAACAAATTATCCAAAAATAAAAACAAGTCTCTCTTGCTGGTGCACAAAGTTATTTTGATAATTATTGAACTGTCAGCAATAAAGTAATAATTATGGTAAAATTACTTCAGAGAAATGTTAAGTCACTTTCCCCAAGAGGCCCACAGTACAGTAACATAATACACTAGCAATGCTCTCACACACAATCACATTTCCTTTGTATTGTACCTAGCAAACAATGCACAGTATTTGTTTTCAGCAACAAAAAATTGCAACGCACTGATTTTGTATCAGAAGATCAAAACCAGAAAGATATTGTAGAAAATTGCCAGTACAATACTAATTTATAGAAAATTGCTAAAGAAATGCTACTCATGCCTCTGGATCTAAACATACAGCTGAGCAGGTAAAAAAGAATTTGTAGTTCACAAGAATATGTGCATGTGATACAGCCACAATGAAGAGAGATTATTTGAGGCTCCTGTTTTCTGCTATAATCTGTACATTTTGTAATCCAATCTAATCCAGGTTTTCAAAGCTTGCTTGTTTGTGATTTTCCTAATGAATTAGGCAGTAACTGCTTAAGGTACAAGAAAACATCTCTCTCTTTCCTTCCTTCTCCCTCCTCTTTACATATATATCATATACTGTTTATACATTTATGACTTTAGCCTATACAACATGCACATAAATTCTGGAATCAAACAATTCAGTTTTTGTTAGGAAAATTAGAACTTTCTATCATAAAATTCTAGAGAGAATTATGCCAATAATCATTTTCGGCAAGCACAATACAGTGATTACATGGCAAAAAAGGTGGAGAAATAAGGTACTTTTAACTGCACAGACACAGTATCTCATATGAGTCAATATCTGTTTTGTTTCAGTTTACCTAAGGAGCATCATTCTAAAGTTGATGCTTGGAATAAGTCTATATGTTTCTTACTATTCTTTTGGAAATGCTCTCAGATTTGTTTTTAGCTTTAGTGCTCATAAAAAGTGCCCCACTGACAGTACTAAAGACTGGAATAATATAGTTCTTCACCAGGTAGGTGAAGCACAAGCAGGGGCAGTGCAAACTCCCTAATTTTGCTTTAGTGTCCGTTCAGTTTGACTTGGCGGCCCACAAACTTGACCTGTTTACGAATTGTGATGGTTTTTTTGCGAACTGCACTGAGTATACCAACTCCTTTCACACACAGTTACATAGTAACTTGTGGTCATGACCAAAAGCAATTAATACATCAATTTTTAAAGGTAATAAAATTTTTGAGTAAACAATATGTAATTTTATGACTATATTTTTTAAAAATTAGATTAGGGACCAGATTTTTAAAGGTAATTTAGGCATTGCTATGCTCAGCGTTGCAGTGCATAACTGATTTAGGAGCCTATATCTCATTTTCAAAAGGGCCGTAGGCACTTAGCAACCTAAATCCCATTGCAAGTCAATGGGAGTAGGATCCTAAGGACCCAAATCACTTAGGAAAATGAGATTTAGGCTCCTAATCAGTTAGACATTGCAGAACTGATCTCAGCAACACATAAATATCTTTAAAAATCTAGGACTAGGTTACAAACTATGCCCTGATTTACACCCATTGGATGAAATTCTGTGCTGTAATAAGCTGGTAAAGGTCCCCTAGACTAGAAGCCAAACAAGTTTCATCTGCTTATTTGGGGGATGAAGTTAGCCCACTGACCTCAGAGCATGGTAAAAGTTAGCCTGAGGTGTTATTGTACAAGATACATATTATGTCTTTGTAAATACACACCCATACTGTACCATAGCTTATATATTTTAAATATGTGGACTTTAGATCAGTAAATATTTGTCCTGGGATGATCAGATCTGCCTGAACAAACTGATTTAGCGGGCAGCATTACTTACTGAAACTTCAGAAAGACTTTTAATGAAACCAGTCTTTACAAAACAAAATCTCCAAAACTGTGATAATTTGGAGGTTAAGAACCATTACCTCCAATCTGAACCCCTTCAAATTTCAGATATGTGGATGCAAATCCATCACCACACTTGGTTTCAAGTCAGATACAAAACTGAAAAATAGTTTTTTTTTTTTGTTTTTTTTTTTTTCCAATTTATGGTCATATGGAACCAAAATCATGCAGAGAGACAAAAGATTCCCGCCTTGTGCCAAAGCTATAAAAGGGGGTGGAACAGAACAAAGGGGGTGGCAGTCATGAGAAATCTCCTAGCTACCACCTAAGCTGGAAAATGCACTGTACCGGGGAAAGGATTGGGCCCAGACTAGAAAGGCGTCTAGTCTGTGAAAGAGGCTTATTGGAACATCTCTGAGGGTGAGATTTATCTATAATCAGTTTCTTAATGTATTAGGTTTAGACTTGCGTTTTTTTGTGTTTTATTTTGCTTGGTAACTTGCTTTGTTCTGTCTGTTATTACCTGAAACCAGTTAAATCCTACTTTTTATATTTAATAAAATCACTTTTGCTTATTATTGAACCCAAAGTAAGTAAGTAATTCCTGGGGGAGCAAACAGCTGTGCATATCTCTCTATCAGTGTTATAGAGGGTGGACAATTTATGAGTTTACCCTGTATAAGCTTTATACAGAGTAAAACAGATTTATTTGGGGTTTGGATTCTGCTCGGTGTCTGGGTGCTAGAGACAGGAGCACTTCTTAAGCTGCTTTCAGTTAAGTCTGCAGCTTATGCGGGACATGGTTCAGACCTTGGTCTGTGTTTGCAGCAGGCTAGCATGTCTGGCTCAACAAGGCAGGGTTCTGAAGTCCCAAGCTGACAGAGAAAATGGGCTCAGGGGTAGTTTCAGCACATCAAGTGGCAGACCCAAAGGGGTTTCTGTGACCCAACCCATCACAGTGGGCATTTCTGCCTGCTGGGGTCATGTTACTAAGGCACAGAAAAAAAAAAAAAAGAGTTAAACGGCGAGAGAAAGACATCACTGAATAGACGTGTTCATTTGCCGGGGTAACGAGTGCTGTCTAAGTGCCTAATTAGAGCACAAACCTTCAGTGAGCATCACCCTCTATCCCTCTCTGCCTTTAACATTGAACATCTTCAAGGTGCCATGATTGTTTCTCTTCTCTTCTCCTCCCCACCATCACCATTCTGGGGTTAGACTGCTTCCTCCATGGTTCCATAGGAGCAACACACTGCTGCTTTCCTCCTTAGGATCTTTAGGGATCACCAGAAAAGGCAACTCCTTTCTTCAGTCTGGAAAGTGGTTCAGGGAATATCCAAACCAACCCTCAGAGAACAGGGACTTCTGAAACAGTCCTATTCCCACTGGCAGCAGGTTTGCTACAAAGCAGGAGTAACTAGCGTTTCCAAATCCTTAGTGTTAAATGTCACAGTTCAGGGCTAGGTGCACCTTTGATCCCTCTCCAGTCTCCTGGAGTTCACTACACAGGTTGCCAGAAATGCATCTTCACCTCTCTCAGTATGGAATCCAGCCACTCCTAGTTCAGGCCTTGGGTGCCAACCATGATTACTCAGCAGGTCCAGCTGGGTTCAGGTATCTGCAAGTCTTCCCTTTGGAGATCTGTGACCAGTAGCCTTTTTATCCATCCCAGGTTCTCTGTGCCCATTTTCCCACTTAGATTCCCCCCTCCTCCGTAGTTACAAGCCAGACTGGTGAGCTGTGCATGGTTGGAGGGGAATTTTAAAAACAAACGATGTGCATTGTCCATTAGACACTGGTAAGTGCAGCTATTTCTCCCTTTTCCTGCAAGTATCTGCTGCTTGAATGAACAGCTTATTCTCATCCGGTAAACCACACAATGACAATCAGAAAAACAGGTGGAACATATAATCTTCATAAAACATTGCAGGCATTCCTACATCCTTCACATTAAATAGAAGAGGGTCCCCTATCAGCTTCACTCTAGGGATTCTGAAGTGTCTCTCCTAGGCCAGGGAGCTCATGATTACGCTATTCCCCTCCAACGTAAAAGAGGCTGAGGTGCTTCCTGCTGCTGCTCAGTTACAAGCTTCTTGACAGGAGGACTGTTTCCTGGCTAACCAGCATGAGGGTACTGTGGCAAGGCACCTCCTTCATCTCACCAGACTTAGTGTTTCCCCCTCTGGCGATGGCAGGCCTGGGGTAAATCAGCCCTTTGATCATCTTTTCAGGGTAGGCCTCAGGATCCATTGAAGGGGGGATCCTCCACCAATTTAAAAGGAAACAGTCTCAAAAATACAAAAACCAAGGGGGATACCTTTCCCTGCCTCCTCGTTGGGGCAGAGTGCCGTCCTGTTGTTTGCCCTGGGGTGTCAGTCCTTCCCTAGCCAACACTCAGGTTTGGCTGTTTCCCCTATGAGGAGGCGGCACAGCCTCTCACCCTGGAGCAGCTTGCCCTGCTGCCACTAGCCTGGCAGCAGCTTGTCTCGCTCTCTTCCCCCTTTCTCTTGCCAGAGGAGCAGTTGTAAAAGGTCTCAGGCAGCCCTTAATTGGGGTAATCAGCCCCTAACTGACCTGAGGTAACCCCTTCTCAGCTAGTAGGGAAGAGGGCTTTTAACATTCTAGGTCTAACATATCTGCCTTCCAGGCCACACAAACTTATTGAAGACCTGTAAATCTGTCTGAAAGCAGTTTCTGGTGACTGTCAAATTCTCTAGCACCCTCTTGCAGCCATCCGGCTTGACTTTGTCACAGTACACATAGGCCCCGGGCACCAAAAACCTCTCCAAGATGGATAAGGTAGTGATCCTTTTCTGCAGACAACTGAGGTTCTGAGGGGTAAGCCCAGCACCCAGCATCCTCTTTTGATTTCCAGAGACCTGTGAAAAGAGCTACCCATGTCCAGGACAAGAATTATATGACGCTGAACCTCTGAGGAGGTCTTACAAGAAACTGGGATCTGACGGTCTGAGATGGCTGGCTGAGCGGGCTGAACAGCAATCAGCCTGCGTCTGTGGAGATTTCGCTGGCCTGACCTGATGTTCACGTATCTGAGTAGAACCCAACCTCAACCTTATTTCAAGTGGGTTTGAGTTTCTCTAATTGCACAATCCATTTCTTTGGGATTTTGTTTGGGTTCTTGCAAATTAAACACACCATACATCCAATTTGCATCCACAATGAGCTGAGCCACAAGCTACCACAAAGTTAACAGAATCTCTGCTTCATGTGGATCCTTTCACGCAAATCAGAACACTGAGCTACTGTCCAGTTGTTTTTCAATACACTAACATCTGCCCTGTAAAAATAAAATATTAAATGCACTATCACAGCTTCCTCCGTAAATGTTTGTCTTCCTCCTGCCAGTGCACTACCCTATCCCCAATTATTTAACCAACTTATAAAGATGCTATTTGAAGACATCCAACAGACACAAAAAACACAGTTAAAAAAAAACATTAAAAAATTTAAAAGAAAAACAACTAGCCCAGACACAGAGCCAATATCATCAAACTGATCGGAAAGAAAGGTAAACCCAATAGTCATCAGGCAAACCACCCCATCAACAAAAGGGATGATAGTCAAACCTTCCAACAGAACAACAACATTGCAAACGTTCCCATGCCACACACATATACCAACTCCAAGAGATGTGGCCCCAAAAGGTTAAGGATTGATCAATTAAAATATATAGTGCATAGTAAACTTCCCCTTAAAAAGGAGTTCCATAAAGCACTGATTTAAGCACTTATGCACATCCTGAAAAGGCAGATTTCCCATCTGAAAAAGTGAGGTTTTTACCCACGAAAGCTTATGCCCAAATAAATCTGTTAGTCTTTAAGGTGCCACCAGACTCCTTGTTGTTTTTGTAGAAACAGACTAACACGGCTACCCCCTGATACTAGACTTCCCTTAGGCACTGATTCTAGGAAAAATCTTCAGCTAAGGAATTCTTGCACACAGCAAAGTTCTGCATGAACCTAGGGACTGACAGCAGAGCAGCCCTAGCCTATCACAATTGCTAGGCAAAAGGTCATTGCTCAAGTATTTGGGGGACTTGTCTATAAAATGCTAATATTAAAACCTGGTATTGCAGTGTACAACACTCCCAGCTGTGGTCCACAAAAACGAACCATACCATGGGAGACTGGAAAAATGATTTTAAAAATTTCTAGTGATTGTGACACAATTATTATTAGTGTCCTCACCATCCAAATGTTTTCTCTAACATCCTAAATCAGGGATGGGCAAATTTTTTGGCCCGAGGGCCACATCTGGGTATTGAAATTGTATGCTCATGAAATTGGGGATGGGGTGTAAGAGGGGGTGAGGGCTCTGGCCAGGGGTGCGGGCTCTGGGATGGGACCAGAAAAGAGGAGTTCAGGGTGTGGGAGCATGCTCCAGGCTGGGGCGGGGGCTGGGGTGAGGGCTCTGGCTGGAGGTGCGGGCTCTGGGGTGGGGCTGGGGATGAGGGGGTTTTGGGGTACAGGAGGGTGCTCTGGGCTGAGATTGAGGGGTTTGGAGGGTGGGAGGGGGATCAGGACTGGGGAAGGGGGTTGGGGCGCAGGAGGGGGTGCAGGCTCCAGGCACCGCTTACCTCAAGCAGCTCCCAGAAGCAACAGCCAATCCCCCTCTCCAGCTCCTATGCGGCAGCGCAGCCAGGCGGTTCTGCAAGCTGCCCCGTCCGCAGGCACCGCCCCCGCAGCTTCCATTGGCTGCAGTCCCCAGCCAATGGGAGCTGCGGGGGCGGTGCTTGGGGCGGGAGCAGCGTGCAGGGTCGCCTGGCTGCTCCTCTGCATAGGAACCAGAGGGGGGACATGCTGCTGCTTCTGGGAGCTGCAGCACATGCACATGGAGCAGCCCCTGACCCCGCTCCCCAGTGAGAGCTCAAGGGCTGGATTAAATCGTCTGGCAGGCTGGATGTGGCCCGTAGTTTGCCCACCCCTGTTCTGGATACATTCATCCTCCTCTAATCTTAGCCCATAGTTCCTTATTTTATTACTGGTGCTGAATTTCAGTAATTCGTTGCTTCTTTTCCAATATTCATAATTCATATTCTGTCCTGTAATGTTTCTCTTAGCATCAGCTTATTGCACTAGACAAATTAAGTTCACTGTTCTCATAAGTCATGTCCTCAGTTGACTTCTTTTGAATTTCTCTTTTTCTTTTCAATATCTTTAAGTGGGATTGAAACTTGTTTACCATCAGTGGTTTGATATTATGCCCATGTCTCACTGGTGACACAAATATTATACATTTTGAAATGATTAGTAGACCAGTAGAGATGCAAAAATACCTATTTTAATAAGACACTTTCACATTTTAATACAAGTTACAATTCATTCACAATAAAGGGCTCTCACCATGTGAACTTTTAGAATGCTGTGCTCAACAAAATGAGTGCAGATTCTTTTTAAATCACAAGGTCTGGTAAATATATTGCTCTTTCAATGAACAATAACAGATGCATTATGTTTAGTTTTATGCTCTTGATTTTTTTTTTTAATAAAGTGGCTTTTTAATTTCTGGGTGCCAATACAATCATATTTTGCATGTGTTCCACTAACCCTTATGAATCCCAGCTGAATCTTTGGCTAGTATTGTGATGCTGAGTACGTACGTTACATGGATACAGAAAAAGCACCTATATTACATGTAAGTAATAGTATATAGTTTGGGCTGAAATCCTAAGAAAAGCAGATCTCTTTCCTTTAGCCATATTTAGATTCGACAGTGAATTCTAACTACAGACTTGGGATTGTGCATATTAGAAACTGAAGTATCATGACAGCAAGTTGGTATACACTTGACAAACCACATGGATGATATGCAATGAAGCTTGATAAATACTAGAATACCCAGTGAACATCATGGTGTTTAGACCCATTACTTCCCCATTTTACTGGCAAAGGATACTGTAACAGGGGCAGTTTCTAAAATGCTACATAAGAATATAATGCTCCTCTGAGTAACAACTGCTGACTCACATTGGCAGGTGGATTTTAACTCTAATCAAAATACAAGACAAGACATTTCTCTGTAGCAGAGGTGACTAGAGCTGGCATAGAGTAGATTCTTCAGGGAGATCCTGGGACCAGACAAGCTTGGGGAGAAAGTTCAGGCTGAGGTTCATGTTTTGTGTTTGTTATTTGAGTTATGTGGTGTGTTTTTCCAGTCCCATATTTTATTTCCACAAGTGAAATCTGGCTTTTACCTATTCAAAAGGGACTCACTTAACTGAACATCAGAGTCAGTCTTGTTTCTAAACTGTGTCTTATCTAATCATCTTAAGTCTATTACACCCATCAGTATATTATCAGCAAGAGTATTACAGTAGCTATGAAAAAAACTATATGGGAAAATGGTAAGGCGTAATTTTTAGAGGATATTTGGTACAGATAATAATTAGCAACCATTAGAGAACCAGACAGACTGTTGTGGACAGTCCAATGTTTAACAGAAAAATGTTTGTAACAAAGAATCAGAATTAATTCCTATTACTTAAATTAATTGGGCAATCAAATATCTGTGATAAAGAAGGGGCACCTTGTTTATGAGTCAGACTGAGGGTTTTTGTGGGGCAAGAGCATATAAACTATCTGCTTGTTACATTCAGAGGAAGATGAGTAGACTCAGGCACTTAAGAAGAAAGTGAAGACTACAGTCTTGGGTTGGGAAGAAGAAAGGTGAAGAATTGGACAGAGAGGTAAGGCTCAAAAGGTTCAGAGAAGCAGCCAAAACTCTGAGAATTGTGTCAACAGTCTGAAGGTCCGCTGGCCACTAGTCTGAAGACAACGAGACAGGAAACCTACAGCAGACATGTAAGAATGGACGCTGCAAGGACACTGCTAGTATTGATGTTAACGTTTGCATTTTGTGTCTTATTATCAACCAAGTCTATACCTTTGTTACGTGTTTGATAGAACCAACTGCAAGGTTCCTTGGATGGCGTTTCATGTCCCGAAGATCCCAAAGACTATTCAGGACCATTTCTCCTTCTTCTAGCACATATTTCTCTCCTTGAAATTTTGGTTTTTCATACAAAATCCAGCTGTAATAATGAAATCATTAAGAGAATTGTAACTATTATGCAGACTAGAACCATGACAATACAATACTCATGCTAGGCAAGTTCTGTAGAGAGCTCTTTCCAGTAAGCCCGTTATCAGTACCCCTTCAGGCACTGTCCCTTTCTATTCATATTCCACTTGTTAAACGTAAGTTGTGCTTCACTTCTGTACTAAAAAATAAAATAAAATAGGCATTTCTTCTCTTCTATTATATAGCTCGGTTTCCCAAACTAACCAGCATGATTAAAAGCCTTATTTGCAGAAATCTAACCAGTAAGTGAAAAAGCTAAGCAAATTAAACATCCTACTTTCCTAGTTCAGACAAATTAACGAAGCCGAGTCCTGGATTTCATATAATGGCTAAACATGCAACTACCACTATGGCATCCAGTGGTTACTAAACAAGCATAAAACATAAGAAATAACTGGGCCAGTCTCAAACTATATTAATGTTACCATGAAATGGTATTATGGTGTGGAGGAGTTGAATGGTATGATGGACTTACGTCAAGAAGTCTATGCTCTATAAAATAACTGTGGGCACACATGTATGACAGATGCATTCCAAGCCTTAGCTTTCCAAAGCATCTATTATCTCATTGTGCACTAAAGCTTTGCAAATGAATTTAGAAAGATTCATATAGTCTATCCTAAATATTCTTTTGTATCCCACTACTTCTATGCTCCCTTTTTAATGCCATGTTTCAAACAGCAGTTGAGCATGTATGTCTACAGCTCATTTTGCAACATCACTTGGTTAATGAAATTAAACTGTGAAAACTTAGCTTTGGTTACAAAACAAACTTCCTTCTGCTTTAAGCTAGTTCCCAGCAGAGGGAATACTTACCATATTGCTTTACTTGTAAATGTCACTGTAATTATAAACCAAGAAAAGATGCCCTGCATATCAGGTTTGTGTTATAAATAACGGAGGCAGAGGTACAAGAAAAATACACACATTTATCTTCTGAAAAGATGCCATTTAAATAAGGCATGGATTTCTTACCATCCTCTAATAACTCTAAGCAATGTTCCTATTGGAAAGATCCAGGATGTGGCATCTGGTAGATCATGGTATATTTCTCGTTTACTTTTCTCCCCAGGAATGTCATAAATAATCATCTAAAACAATAGACATTATATGTGAACAAGGGGCACTTCAACACATGGATTAGGTTCCTAATTTTTGCTTTTTATTAAACAGATTCTGATTTTGTATATGCGCTACCAGCATTGCACATATTTTCTTCAACTGTAGACTGCTGAACTAAATAATTAGACAAACTAAGTAGGTTTCCCCTAGGCTGGAATTTTTTTGCATCTAATCTCATGATTAGCATGTGCAGCATTACAAGTACTCAAATTTGACATAACATGTTTTCTTTCAAAATTTTGCTACTCCTTAAAATATTAATGGTGATTTAATCCATATTCACCTACACCATGACAAGATCATACTTACTTTTCCTGGTCTTGGATTGCATTTGAGGCTTTTCCTGTCAATAAGATTCTGAAATTAAAATGATGTGGAAAATAACTATTAAAACTACAATAGTAGCGCACAAAATTGTTTAAGACCAGTATTCCTTTAAAACATATTACTTTAATTAGTGACAACAGCTGATCCTAGTCTCATTGTTATGCAAATTAGGCCTAGGCAGTTTAATGCAGTGGGTCAAATAAATAATCCTTAAAAACCCCACAAATATTAGATTAGGAGAGCTTGAACAAAAATCAAACCATGTAGAACTATTTCCTTTCACACACCCCTTCCCCAAACTAGAAAAGAGAGATTGTACCACACCAGAGCTTATTTCTTCAGGCTATGACACTCTTAATTGTAAGCACTCTCTTCCATTTCCCCAAATCATCACAAAATACTACTTCTCTCCTCTCAACCGACTCTGCTTTAAATAAACCGAAACAAGAGTGCTATCTGTAGAAAGAGCTTGAATATTTGACTGCAGCTGAGGCCTTGTCTACACTTGTGGCAGAGTGTATGGTACATGTAGCACAGTGAAAAGCAGGTTGTGTGCACACTGTGATACGTAGCTACGCGCAGCAGTGAGAGGCTCTGGCAGTGGGAAGATGCTGAAGCCTTTTCCAGTTGCCTCCCCAACTGCCAGAGCATTTTCCTGCTGTAGGAGCCTTTCGCTGAGGTGGGGAAAGGCTCCATCAGGGAGGAGCCCACTGGATACTGCACTTCTAAAACAGCAGTGTAGACATGGGAGGCACTGCTTGGATGTGTAGAGCATACACCCTAATATTCTGATGTGTCTGTACTCTACTCACATAAGCAGTGCTTCCCATCTACACTATTTATACCCATGCTGGGGGTGTGGGTGTGCAATGCCGGTACTCACATGCCACTGTAAGTGTAGACATAGCCTGAGTTGGAGCCTACAGAAGAATTGAAGGATACACCAAACACTGAACTATATTCTCAGAGAGCAAAGGAACAATAAAATCAAAAGTAGAGTAAATGTAAAAGAACAGTTTTTCATATAAAGACAATTCTTTTCCCCTCCTTGAACTCTTTGTGTGCCTTGTCCCAGTCATCTTCACATTTAAAATGCCATTCAAAGGACAAGCCTGTATGTTGCTATTATTGAGCATATTTTGTATTTACTTGCTGTTTTACTGTTAGAAGCTGCAGGATCTCCTCTACTGTTTATGATCTGGCCCCAGTAACTAGGTGCATTTTATTTATAAAATGCTTCAATGAGAAAACGTAATTGTCTGCAATCATAGGCTTACCTCGTACCCTACAACTGAATGAATTTAGATAAGACAGTTAAGATTTTTATTAAAGAATGGTAATTGCAACGGGGTTCATCATCATTTTAGTTATTACTTACATAACATGACAACTTACCACTGGAAAAGCTCCTGATTCTGGCAAATTGTTGTCTTGAGGCTTATGACCCCTTGGCAATAATCCATCCTGAAGGACACTTCCAAATCTGACTCCCTTCTCACACGAATAATTGCTGGCTGTCTGAAAATACTGGTAATACACACTCCTAGAGAGAGGTTTCGTGGCAGCATCAGCTTTCTGTTGAAACTGAGTAGAATGTGTCGGATTAGGAAAAATACATGCTTCTTCTGGAAATGGCTCTGATTGCTGTCTAGAACTAAGCGGTTCTTTTGAATACATGAGTGACTGTTTGGAAAGTGGAGCCCTTTCTTGGTCATTTTCTAGAAGCACCATGTTTGAGCTGCCTGCCCACTGGCTCATAATAGAGTCTTCTTTCTGAACATCCATCGTGTTTTCTTCATAAGATTCCTCCTCATCCTCCTCACTGAACTGGTTACTAAATTTCAAACGCTCAGAAACTGACTGAAGAAGTGACAAGACGGATGAGGAATGGTTGGCATTGTCTTTGGATTTTCCATTAGAATGGTCTCCTGGTGAGACATCAATAGACAGCTGGTCTTCTTGTGGGCTGTCATCTTCATATATAGGAGACAAAGAGAACGGGTAAATTTTAAACCGCTTTGCCTCCACTGTCATAAATGACTCTGAGCTGCAGTTATCTAATGTTTCATTTAATTTGTTGTCCTTTTCATAAGCATCGACAGGCCCATATTTGCTCTTTGCTGTTTCACACATCAAAAGATGTTCAATATTATCCAGAGACAGGTCAGGAGGAGAGAGGGAGTGAGCTTGCTTTTTGTCAGTTGAAACGAACTGGTTCTCATCTTGAGGGGAGCCATCGTACAATACGGTAAATAAAGAATTGCTTTCCCACTGTTCATCTTGTGGAGAAAAGGCTAAGAGATTTGTCAGTTCCTCTGTATCATTATTATTATTCAGACTCTTTTCTCCAAGTGTGTTATCTCTTTGTAAATCTTGATCCATCATCAGTGTTGATTTCAGTGTCTCATCTTTATTGGCAAAATCTGAGTTGAAACAAATTTTCCCTTCAATGTCCTTAACAGTTACAGATGATTCAGACACAATGAACTGTGTGTTTAATCTGTTTTTATCCTGCGGTAGCTCATTTGTTTCCTCTGTTTTTCCACTGCCTTCTTCACTGTCAGCTTGTGAATCTTTTGGGTTTGCTTTTTCCTGAACAAACACAGAATCCTCCTCCTGGCAACAAAGTTCTGGCAGACATTTACCTGCACAACTTTTGTCTAAACCTGAAAGACTACTTTCATCTTTGGATTTGCTAGGTATGCAGGTATAGTCTTCATCATGCAGGAAAGATGAAGTCAAGTTTGGCATTGATGTGTGTTCTGGCACATTTGTATTATTGTACAAATCTTTTAACTGTAATGGTGGCATCCTCTCTTCAATCATAACAGTATCTCCATTTAATACATGTAAAGTCTCCTCAGATTTATTGCTAGCTGTCCAAATGCTAGTTTTATCACCAATTTCTGTCATAACTGTACTATCATAGACAGTTTTAGAGCATTCATCTTTTGCTATTATTGCAAGGTCAGATTCCAGACTTGCTAAATCATCAGAATGTAGAAGTCCATTTCTTTGATGTGAAAGTACATTATTTGGTACCGTTTCTCCTCCTATGGTTAAATCTGTGCTGCCTTCTACACTATTTAGAAGTAAAGGAACTGAACAACCTGATTTTTCACAGTCCCTAGCAACATTCTGGGTCAATTCCTTGCCTATTTGGTTTAAACCCAAGGGTTCTTTGATTATTTCTTGAGTTTTGGCAGCTAATTGAACATCAGTGTTTAGAGTCTCTGAGAATCCAGCCTTATGTTTAAGCACAAAATTTTTAGAAGGGCTCTTACTCTCACTGTTTTCAAGCTGATTAAACATCAGTTTTTGTTTGGCTGAGTTAATAACTTCATCAATTATTTCTTTTGCTTTTAGTGCTATTGAACTATGTAGGTCAGTTTTATGAGTGATGTTAAATGGTATCTTTTCAGCCTGAGTATTTGTAGCAACTGTTTCCTTTCCTTTAACTTCAGAGGAGCTTCCTGCATAGCTCTCATTAAAATGTTTTACTTTTGCTTCCAACTGTATCTTCCCAGTTTTCTGTTCTTTTAGGATATCCAGCTTTATTAAACTGTCCTTGTTGCCACAAGGCTGATAGACACCAGCTGCTTGTTTTGATCTTATTTCTTCTATGGCCAAGTGTAAAACTGCATCAACGATTTCTTCAGCCTTTTTAAATAGAGCAGTGTCTTGGGATTCAGTGTGCACTTGCTTTCCTGTTTCCATATCTTCCCATGTTTTCTGAGAACAGACGTTGCTTGATTTTGTAAACAAAGCCGTGTGATCATTCATTTTAGCTCGTTTTTTTGTCATTGCAGAAATATGGTCGCAAAGATTTACTTGCTCTGTAGGAATTTTGTGCACATCCTTAGTATAGTCTACACTAGAACTTACTTCCACAAGTTCCAAAGGACAGGTAGTTGATGTTATGGATTTGGTTAACCAGACATCTTCAAGCTTTTGGGCAGGAGGTACATCTGGAGGTACATAATCAGTCTCATCATTAACTCTAAATCTGGATGAAATTTTGCCCTTTTTAACAACTTCATACTCAACAATAGGGAAATTAATACTGTCCAAGCCATCTGCTGTTTCAAGGGAAGAACGACAAAGCTTGGAGATTTCTTTAGACTTCAGAGTAGGAGAAGGAAGCTTGGGAATGCAAACATCCTCTGAGTTAGGAGTAGGATAGTCACTTTCAGCTAAAATGACATCAGATTCTAGGGGAAAAGATTTATGCTTAGCACTGATGTCTTCAGAGCAAGGTGAAATCTGAGTCATACTGACATCTGCATTTTCAAGCGCAGGAAAAATAATTGTAGGTGCACTGACATCTCCATTTTCCAAGAAAGAAGCCACCATCTTAGGTGTATCACCTTCAAGAAAAGCGCATTTGGATTCACTGACCTTGTCAGACGTAACCGATAATTTGGCAATTTGGACATTTTCGGATTTAGAAGCAGAAGAAGGTATTTTGCACTGGCTGAAGTCTATAGAATTAAGTATGGCAGGTCCCGTCTTAGACTTGTTACTGTTTTCCTGTTTAGTCGAAATCTTCACCAGATTGCTATCTTCAGAATTAGGTGTTGTCACTGAAATAACCTCCAAACCGACACCCTTTTCAAAGACAGAAGAATGATTGGTCAAAGCATCCTTTCCAGACCCCAGGGGAGAATGAGGAACCTCAAAAAAGGTATTCACTTCTGATTTAAGAGCAGGGGAGGAAAGCTTAGAGAAGCAGATTTCTTTAGACTGAGAGGGTGGAGGAGAAATATTGGTCATATTGGCATTCACAGTTTTAGGAACAATCTCCTCTACCCTGTTATCTCTGGTTTCATGGGTTTGAGAAGTATTCTTTGACCTATTATCCTCTGTGGATAAAACTGATGTTTTGGCTACAAAGACTTCACCAGTTTTAAGGGAAGGAGTAGTAAGGTTGGGCACCCTGTCAGGAACTACGTTGTTGGGGAGGGTCATCCCTTCAGATTTAAGAGGCATGCTATTTTCATGCACATGGTCAGGGGGAGAAATGTTGTTTTTTTTAACATCTTGTAAGTTGGTTGCTTTTTTGGCCATGGTTTCATCTTCAGATCTGTGGATAGGAGAAGGAATATTAGCCAAGCTACCATCTTCAAAGTCAGGGACTGGAGGAGAAATCTTGGCGATACTGACAGGTGTTATAGCTTTGCTAAGGCTGGCATCTTCAGATTCTACGATAGGAGGTGGCAAATGGGACTTCACACTTCCACATTCAATGGCTGATGGAGATATGCCAGCAACATTTACCTCTGCAGACTTAGATGAAACCTTAGTGGTTTCAACATCTTCAGATTCAAGGGAAGGTACGGAAGTGTTCTCTGTATTGATATCCTTAGATTCACCCTCAAGAGTTACAGAGGGATCATTTTGGACATGTGTTGGTTTCCCTGACTCATTAAACTGTTTAATATCTGGACTGTTTACTATGTCCATGCCAGTATCTTTAACAGTTTTGGCAGAGGGCACTGAAGTGGGTAGACTGTCTATTACCATCAATTTATTGACTCCACAAAATTTTATGTCCTTCACAGCCTCCGATAACTTTTCAGTACATCTTTCTTGATTTAAAGGAAAATGAACACTAGCTAGACAGGTTTGTGTTTCTTGCTCCCTTTCTTCAGCCACCACATATTTTTGTGAATCATCCATCTTTGGACCACTATCTTTATTTGCATTTTCTATACACTTATCTGCCTGATGTTGAAATGCAGTGCTACTAAAGGGGGACATCTGGGCATCCAACTTTAGCTCCAACTGACTACCAATATGACTATTACAGGCATATTCACCCTCTATCAATGGTAGTTCTTTATCAACTGCCCCTCTCTTTGTTTTGGATGAACACACACAATCATTTTGCATTGTCTCCTGAGAGTCTTCATGAGATACTTGAACACAAGAATTTATTCCTTTATCAAAGCTAAAAGTGGCATTATTGTCTGATTGAAACTGAGCTTCTGTTTCTTCTAACGTTCTCTCCCCCTTTTCAGCCAAGCTGTTATTTCCAGAATTTGTTTTAAGAGAATCCATAATCTGGTAATTGGAACTACTGTTGTCTCTGGCTGACAATACTGAGTCTAGAAAATGAGTTCTATTAACTTCTGGTGTATCAGAAACTGGAGCATGATTTAAGGAAACAAACAAATCTAGTTCTCCAATGTGATTGCTGTTGGAGTTTGTTTCAGTGGATGAGGCAGAGGTGTTTTCAGTTGTTCCATGTTCACTGCTATCTAAGATATCCTTAGCAACATCTGTTTTTTTCAATTCCATTTTAACTGCAGAGAGGTTTGCTTCAACATTTTCCTTGCCATCTTTAGCATCATCTTTTTGATTCTCTTTTGACATGTGTTCTGTAATTTCTACGCTTACATTAGATGGTGAGTTTGGAAGGATAGCAGTTTGGACTTCTCCATTTCCAGTTACAGTGAAAATATGTTTGCCTTCAGTATTTTCTTCTCTTCTTAGTGCCTCCTCTGCTTGTTTCTTTAGTAGCTGCTTAATCCGTACAGAACCCCGATATGTTGCATAAGTAATTGCTGGTGCATCTGGCTTACATTCAGTTTGCCTGCAACAAAAAACATCATTTTAGTGCAGTAGAATATTGAAACAGTCTTCACTATCATTGATCTACAGTTAGCTTGCTGATTTGGAGAACAAATGATACAATACTACTTTTTTTAAATTGCAGAATAAACCAACTTCTAATGATGCAATAAATACATCAAGAGTTTTCTTTATACTAGGATAATAGAAACATAGTATATGGGTACCCCTACAAACACAAAAGTTTTATTAGAAAGTAACACCATCAAAGAGACCTATTAAGGGTACATCTTCAAAATTAAGTCACACCCATCTGAAAATATTTTACCCTACTAACGTTAACAGTAAAATCTAGGGTCACTAAAACTGAAAATGGCTAGAGAAATTTGTTTGCTTTTGAATTTGGACCTGGTAACTCATCCCTGAACAAGAGGGTACAAGACAGAACAACAGAACTGTAAGAGGCAAAAAACGTTTGTGGGGAAAATAAAGTTATTTGATGCTTTCTGGAGGGAGTGGAGGTAGGGACCGAGGGAAGGGCAGTGAATGAGAAGAACAGGAATGAGGCAAGTCTGTTTGGGTGCTGGAGGAAATATCTAACTAATGGGCCCTGAAACTTGGGAAATATTTTTGGTGGATTCAGGCACTAATTAGTCTTATATTTAACTTCAAAGAAAAAAAATGTTACTTATCTTTTACTACTCTTTCATGATGTAATAAGGGTGACCTCAAAGCTTTCCTTTATCACCCAAACCTTTCAAACAATTCTATTTTTTCCACATAAGAAAATAATGGGAATTGCAAATCTTGACTTCCCTGTTTTTACTGGAGGACTTTGGAAAGCTAGGATGGGCAAGTGAGATCACATACAGCTGAACCTGACCTGCAGCTGTCCAGCCTTCAACTGAGGGGAGAAGGGATGTTGAGTCAGAGTGTTTAAAAAGCTCTTTTGTGTTAACTTTATCTAAACCAAAAACAAGTCTCCCTCCTAAAATTTTTTAAACAGTCTGACTCGGTGTCTTCCTTCTTCTTAACTGAAGACTGGGAAAGTTGCAGCACACAGTTGCAGGTGAGTGTGATGTCCCTCTCCCGCTATAGCTCTCCAGCGCACTGGAGAGCCCTCCAGCAAAAACAGGGAAGTGAAGATTTTGATTTCTAATGTAAGACTAACTAGTCTGTAAAAATACAGACAAAAAAACCCAGGCAGTCTTAGCATAGCATAGAGGTATGTCTACTCTGCAGCAAAAGCGTACCTCCCAGTCCTGGTAGACAGAGATGTTAGCTCTGCTCAAGCTAATGCGCTAAAGATAGCAGCGTGGACATTGTGGCACAGGTGGTGGCTCGTGGTAGCCACCTGAGCTCAGACCCAGGAGGTTGGGTGGAATTGTAGTCAAGGCAGCTAGCCTGTGCCACGGCATCCACGCTTCTATTTTTAGCGTGTTAGCTCAAGCTCGGCTAACATGTCTGTCTACAGGCTGGGAGGCATGCTCCTACCTCCAGTATAGACATACCCTTGCAGTTCACATTTAATCCACCCCCACTGGGAGGATTTTACTATAGTTAAGGGATTTTTATGCAAATAATCCAAGTGAGAAGCAGGGTATTTTTGTTCATTCACTAATAAAATTGGGCAGAAAAATAAAGGCTTTTATTTCTTTCAATGAGGATCAATGAGTGTATACAATCATTCTGTATATATCCTGAACAAACACTTAAAAAGGTACAAATTTTTCATTTTAAAAATCAGAGTTCCATTCTGTATGGATTTGAGCAGTATAAACTCTCATTTCCATATTGTTTATATTGTACCAAGTCCCCAGTTGTACGAACATTTAGGCACGTGAGCAGTCCCACTGAACTCAATGGGGCTACTCATCTGGGTAAAGTGACTCAGATGTATATATGGTCATAGGGTAAGGGCCAAAATATGCAGTGAATTTTTGAATTTTTATATGTGGTATTAAGATATGAGCATTCTATATAATCAGCAGCCTATAAAATGTGAGGTATTTCCACATAAAATCCAGGTTTGTTTTGCAACACACAAGTTGTGTTGTAATACAAATTATCATCTTCCTATTTATTAACAATGGAATTGTTATATTAAATCAAGCTATTAAATATTAAATTCAAATACACTAAGGAAAAGCGATATATTCAATCCAAAACTATAAAAAAATCTTTGGGTATGAAGAAATACTACCACCACCATCATCCAGTGTTAATGGGCAACCCAAATAACCAAGATGACAGAGTGTATTTTACCAACTCTTCAGACTTTCATAACTGAAACTATTAGTATTTTCAAAATGTATTTAATCTGCATGAAACTTTAGCTTTCCTCTAGTCAATATATTTCAGCAATCAGAGTAATAAGGCTGCTCACTAAATCCAAAAATAAGTCGTGCAGTTTTGCAAGTACTATTGTTGAACATTTTATTATACACTACATCCACTTATTGTTACCGAACATTACAAAAACTTACTACAAGCTAGGTGTAGGTCAAGCAGACAACAATAAACCTCTAGGTCATTAGTTCTATTAAAAAATAATATTGTTCAATCTAACAATATATATATATATATATATATATATATATATATATATACATATACATATACACACACACACACACTTAATACCTAACAAAACAAAATACATAACTCCTGAATGTGGAAAAATACTGTGCAAAACAACATCTTTCAGAAAAGGAAAAAGAGCAAAATGAATGGTAGATTTTATGAGTTTTACCTTCAGACACATACAGAGCACAATGATTACTATTAAGAGAAGTGCTGAGAATTCAGCTGGGGTACTTATGATAGTAGGAACCACACCCAGGAGTGTTTTGAAAGATCAAGCCTTTAGGCTGAGTCTACATTATACATTTACATTGGTAGAACTACCAGTATGTTGCTCAGAGGTGTGAAAAATCCACACCCCAAGTGATGCAGTTATACTGACCTAACCCTTGGTGTAGAAAATACTGTGTGGATGGGAGAAGCTTTCCCACCGACATAGATACCATCTCGAGGAGGTGGATTAACTACGCCAATGAGACAAGCTCTCCCGTCAGTACAGTAGCACCTTCACTGAAGTATTACAGTAGTGTAGCTGCACAGTTGCAGTGCTGTAAGTGCAGAACTGCCTTAAGTGTGTGAAATTTAAGACCTAACCATAATGTGTCTGTAAAATGTGATACACATTGGAAAGTCAGTGAAATAATTCCATGTGATGGGAGACAAGGGTTTTATGCAGTAATACTGTATGTGTTTACTATTTGGGGCCCTATTTTATGAGTTCTCCCATCCCATTTCCTTTTAGAGTAACTTAAAAGACAAGATTGTGACAAGAACACACACGGGATAGAAGAAAAGCTACTTTTTCAGATTGTTTTGCTCCTATTCTGTTGATCCACGAATACAATAGGTTTGCAGGGTAACTGGCTTTTAACATAATTGAGGAGGAATGCAAAGGCAAAAAACAAACCTGAGTTTCTCACCTTTGTATTAGTCCCAAACCAGTGGAGATTATACCACATAAAACATCCATCCTTTTTTATAATAAGAGATTTTTGTTAAGCTTAGCAACCATTAACCTACTTTACACTCCTCCTTCTGCAGTTAAATGTAGTGTTATTAGCAGTAGTATTTTACTCATATCACTACCTTTTCCTCCCTCAAATCTGCATTTAACAGTGCAAAAAGTCTAGTCTGAAGATTGCTCTTAACTGCAATGAAATCATCAACAATTTCAAACACATGGAAAAATCAAATGGTACCTTAACTTGAGACTCTTCCCAGCTCACCATCTTCACTTACTATAGCTGTAGCTCTCGTACGGTTTTCTCAGCTATAAAGCCTTGTTTTAATAGTAACTAATAACCTTGCTCCATATCACTATTTTTTCCTCTTGCCTTCCCCTCTCCCACTCACTTCTATCTGGCCAAGAGGACCAAAACCCCTCTAGGTATAATTGCCTCTGTGAATCAGCCAGCTGGGGTGCTGGAGGAATAATGTGGCCTATGTCCGTTGTCCCTCACATATGCACTGACTAAGCTCATGAATTCCACTTTCTTTGGCTTAAGGCCTGGAAACTTGAGTCTTTTCCAAAACTAAGGCCTCCCACTGAGTGCAAAATTAATCTCAGACTATAGGACAGTATGCTTTGATTTTCTAGTGTTTTGCAAAACATTGCTTCCAGAAAGTAGTAGTTAATAAAATGGGACCTTTAATACATGGGGTATCTAGTTGTGAAAATAAAAACAGAATAATGCTGATGAGGATTATGCACGCTAGTAATTCTCTTGCTATTGCTTATCATCATATCCTCCCATTTAATGATAGATAACCCCTAAATTAATCTTCAGCAGCAGATTAGAATTAACTGAAATTCATGCTGAGTGTTTCTCATGTGAAAGGAAGCTCAATAATGCATGGCTGGTTATCATTAAACTCTTGACTTGTTCTATGATTTCTGTCATGTCTAGGTTGGAAGCTATAGTCACAATTTAAATTAATATTATGAGTGGACCTACTTCAAATGCACTCAGACATCTATACTCTAGACCAGGAAAAGCAAACAGGCATATTCCCACCATCCCTTCCCCCAAGTCCCCTCATTTTCCCAGTCACTTTTCTCTCTTCACTGTCCTTTTCCATTTGTCTTTTCCCCTTTAATGTTGTCTGTTTCTAGCTCCCAAGTGCCTTCTAATTACTCCACTCACTACACTCTACAAAACCATTTTGATAGAACACCTGCAATCAGGAGCACTTTTACAATCTAATGACATTTAGTGAGAGTCAGTTCCATTGGTCAATACTTAGGGAGGAAGCTGTGGGAAGTGGGAGAAATTATTTTAAATTTGTATAATAAAGGAAGGGTACTACAATACAGCAGGAAGTAGTACAGCTACTTCCTGAGTAAGGCCTTGGCTACAAGTGAAAGTTGCACTACTTTAACTGCAATCTGTTTTTACAATGATTTAGTTAAATCAGTGCAAACCTCATTTGTTTGGTTTATCTTAAATTTACTGCTAATTAACTTAATCTAAAATGAAAAGTCTGGTTTAAACTGAAATAAGAGTGTCCACACAGGGATTTGCAGCACTTTAACTAATCTGATTTAAAAATCACATCTTTAGTTAAAATAGTGCAACTTTCAAATGTAGACAATGTAAATCAAAACCAACATGGTGTGTAAGTCAGACATCACACACCAGACAGCAAACTAATTTTCAAAACATGCTCTTTTAACAAGAAGAGAAAAATGTATGCAAAACAGAATTGCACAGCAGTCCTCTGATGTTTTTACTGTACTCAACAATATGGTGTGGGATAGGGCAAAGGTACTGTATTTTAAAGAAGTAGGCTAAAAGTAAAATATAATCAGTGTTTTAATGTTTACACAAATTTACCACCGCCAAACACACAAAAAAGTCTTCCATTCAAAGCAAAAATTAGTTTCCAGTAAAAACCCATATTATACAGAGATATATAGCTGCTGCCATCTCCAGAATCAAATAGATCATGGAAGAGATTTAAAAAACAAAACAAAACAAAAAAAAACACCCCACACTTTCCTTGCTAACCTGGTTAAAGCCAAGTAAAATAAAATAAAAATGTATTCAGTTATCTAGAATAAAATGCATTTTGACTTGGTTTAGTTAGACAGCACTTCAGGAGAAGGTTATATAGTAAGATTGACCCTAATACTCCCTGCAAGTTTGATTTCACCATCAGCAACTGGGCTTAAGAACCTACTCAACTATAGGGAGTAGGAAGCTTTCATGAGTAAGTGCCATCAAGTTCTGCAGCATGTAAGCTTCCATTAAAAGCCCCCATCAGTTGTGAAGAAAATATGAATGAAAATATGAACCTCCAAATATGAATGAAGCATACATCCACACTAGCGCTAGAACACTAAAAATGGAATTGAAGCGTGAGCAGTGGGGCGAGGGGCCAGCTTCCCCGAGTAAGGTCCTGTAAGAGACCATAGGTACACATTCAGGGCACGCAGCCTGCGCCACTGTAGCTACATTTCTATTTTTAGCATGATATCTCAGAGCTAGCATGGGTATGGCTTCTGGAGCTGGAATTTTCAGCTTCCAACTTTAGTCTGCAGACAGATGGCTCCAGCCTCTCAGCTACCGGTGCTCAGAGTTTGCACACACTGCTGCAGTGTCAAAAGTAACCTGTTTTTTCAGTTTTCACCTTTGCTTTTTATAATCCTGTGGGCATCAGGCAAACAGACAAAAATCAAGTAAAATTCACTCTGCTTCTTGGAAAGATAAGGGATGACAACAGTGCAGGAAGACCTAGAAAATCAGAAGCTAAACCTACCAAAGACACTCGCCTTGCAGTACCTAGAAAGCAGGAGGTGGGGTAGAGGAGTGGATATGTATCATGTCAGCACAGTACTCAGGAGGCTGAGGAAGGGGGAAGGTAGCAGAAAAAGAGAGAGAGAAAGAGAAAGAAAGAAAGAAAGGATGGCTTCTCACATGCTGCTCCTGGACAAGAGCCTACTTCCCACTATCCTGTTTCTGGTATTGCCTGTGGCCTGTATCTTTATTCTACTGGATATTAGATGTCTGGTTACATTTCCAAGATTCACATGTTAGAGGCAGGGCTGGCTCCAGCATTTCTGCCGCCCCAAGCAAAACAAAAAACAAAAAAACAAAAAACAAAAAACAAAAAAGCCGCAATCGCCGGCGGCAAGTGGGAAAAAAAAAAAAAAAAAAAGCCGCGATCGGCGGCGGCAGTTCAGCGGCAGGTCCTTCACTCCTAGAGGGAGTGAGGGACCTGCCGCCCCCGAATTGCCGCTGGTGCCGCCCTTCTCCCTTGGCCGCCCCAGGCACATGCTTTTTAAGCTGGTGCTTGGAGCCGGCCCTGGTTAGAGGGCAGGGGTGAGTGGGCAGGAGAGATTGAGAGCTAAATTTGAAAACAGAAGTAGAGGAGAATATACATAGAGATTTTTGGAGGAAGAAATGGGGATGGTAGGGACAGGGGAGGAGGCAGAGAACACATTGCTGGGAAAGCGAAAGAGGTAATGGTAGGGTGAGGAATGCGGGAGGAATAGAAGGAAAAACAGGAACCACTGAAGAAAATGCAGGGAAAGATACACATGATCTACTGTAGAAGAGAAAAAGTGGAATGGAGCCAGGAAGGGTATAGACCTGTTATTGCCATTATCTTTTTAGATTAGGTCTTTGGGGCAGGGATTAGAATCCATCATATTTGCACAGCACCTGGCACAATGGAGCCCAACCTGCTTGCGTCCCTAAGGAGCCACCACAAGACAAGTGGTAAATAATTAAAAAATGAAGAATAGCAGCTGCAGCAAGAGAGTGGTGTAGTAAGGAGGCCTGTCAAACAGTATTTGGGGAATATTTAATATTTGATACATTTGTTTGAGGGCTAGTCAGAAACTATGAGGCGAATATATTATTCAGCAAATAATATATTCAGCAGATACGCTTCAAGAGCTCACTGAAGAGCAGGGAAAGCAAGTTAAATTCTAAAAAAGGTAAAAGGTGTAAAGTGCATTAAATAGATTGTATACTTTTCAGGGCATGGGCTGTATCTTCTGTCTTGAAAGAGCCTTGCATTTTTTGTGCTCTACCATAATAAACCATCTGAGTAAAAGTTGGCTGACTGTTACAATTAAATACAACTCAGGCTAAATAGTATACAACTGTTATTTGTTTAAATTGCAGAGGGAAGAGCCTTGTGATGGCAATACAGGTTCTAGACTGGCAGTTGCCTCAGCCTCACTCTAGTAGGTTTCAAGAATTATTTTTGAGCCCTGATTACCACAATCTCAGTCTCTACAGCATAGGGACATTTGCACAGATGCCACATCCTCAGCGTTTGTAGTTAGAAGATTGCCTGTCAAAGCTACAGATAAATGACAACAAGAGTAATATCCCAGAAGTGATTCAATATAGAAGCAATTCTTGTAAGCAGGTATCAAAATGTTATTAAGAAAGATCCGAATTTCCCAAGTGGAATTGAAACATTACACACTAGGTGAATATACTTAATGCAATAGTTAAAAAAAAAAAAAAAAAGAAGTAAGTTAAGTCCCCCCTTTCATTCTTAAAGCCCTAGGTGTTATTTCCCCCTCACGTTGCCAACAAAAATAAAGTTGCAAGAGAACTGCTACAGATACCCCAATCAACATATCCTAATCAAAATGTCAGATAAATGTGCAGAGGGCTACAAGAAAAATGTTGGAAATCCTAGGGTCAAGACCAAAAACAGGGTCCTTCTCTGTGGGTGATTTCACATGCTAGATATTAACCAGAAGCTAGTTATTTAAAATGATACACTGCATTTGTTTCACACATATACACCTCCCCTCCCCATATATTGTACATGCACGCGCACACACCCCGCTGTCAATCACAGATGTTACCCAGATAGCACAATCTGTCCCATTACAAGGGACATAATACGAACTTTGTAATACAGAATGTAGACAACATCCGCTACAGTAGAACCTCAGAGGCCTGGTCTACACTGGGGGGGGGGGGGCGACGTAAGATACGCAACTTCAGCTACGGGAATAACGTAGCTGAAGTCGACGTATCTTATTTCGACTTACCTCCCGTCCTCACGGCACAGGATCGACAGCTGGGGCTCCCCCCGTCGATTCTGCTACCGCTGCTCGCCCTGGTGGAGTTCCGGAGTCGATGGGAGCGCATTCAGGGATCGATATATCGCGTCTAGACGAGACGCGATATATCGATCCTCGATAGATCGATCGCTATCCAGCGGGTAGTCTGGACGTACCCAGAGTTACGAATACCTCGGGAATGGAGGTTGTTCATAACTCTGAACAAAATGTTATGGTTGTTCTTTCAAAAGTTTACAACTGAACATTGACTTAATCCTGCTTGAAACTTTACCATGCAGAAGAAAAATGCTGTTTTCCCTTTGTTTTGTAGTAGTTTACGTTTAACACAGTACAGTACTGTATTTGCTTTTTTTTGGGGTCTCTGCTGCTGCCTGATTGTGTACTTCCGTTTCCATATGAAGTATGTGGTTGACTGGTCGGTTTGCAGTTCTGGTGTTTGTAACTCTGTGGTTCTACTTTACTTTATTTTCTAGCTGCTAAATGCAGAGTAGAAACATACTGCACTTTCTGTACCTTTGGAAATGTAACAGGATTGTCAAGGATGTACCAAATTTAGGCTAAATACCTATTTTTATATAAACCTTTAAAGATTACAAAACAATTCTGAAGAATAAAGGAAACCAAAAAGTACAGAAGTTATTATAGGAAATAACCAAGGCAGATGACTATGGAAAATTTTTAAAATCTAGGATCCTTATTTGCAAAAAAAAGAAAGAACATATGTACAGAAAAAATATTAAAATTAATATGCTACATAAAAAGGCCACACAAAATCCTGATAGTTATTGCCTAAATAAAGCGATGGAAGGAAATAAATTCATTCCTCCCTTCTTCCACCCCCATGAAATGCTGAATGTGTTTCAGGACTATCTGATCCCTCTAGCCCTTACCCTACTGTTCTAATACTTTGAGAAAATGTCCCCTCCTACGTTGGAGGCATATGTTCGAACTCACCAATTAGGCACATGTTCGAACCCATTGATTAGGCAGAACTGGTTAAACAGGTCTGCCTTAAGCAAAGGAATGTGAATTTACCCCAATTCACATATAAGTTTTAAACAGGATCCTCAGACAGCGAGGGGGAAGAAGACAGGAGGCAAGGAAAATCTGCATTTCAGCAAACAGAGGTGAGAAGAAACAGTGTGCAGCCTGTTTCTCCATCAGACTCCTTGTCTCTGTCCTCACAGCAGGCATTAACTTTATCTAAGGGGTAACGCACAGGAAAATACATTTCAAAGGGAGACTGAACTATGAAAGCGAGGGACAAAAACACCCCATGTTCTCTCTCCCTATCCATCTCTCTCTCTTCACTTAAGAAAACAAAACAAACAAACTTTAGACTTTGGGAGCAGATCCTGACCTGAGAATTTGGTCAGCAATGTTACTGTGATCCTGTGGTAAGAACTTCACCTTGACCAAGTCTACTTTGTTAAGTTCAGAAAGTGTTTTATCTTTATTTCTCTTGTAACTATTTGACCTTAACTACAAAGAGAGAGATTTTAAGTGTGTACAAGTATAAGGCATTAAATAAACTTGTTTTATACTTTAATTACAACTAATCCAATGTTGTGAAATGTTTGGGTAATTCCATTTAAGGTAGAAGACTTGTATTTTGATTCCTTTAGAGGAACATCTTACCAAATATATCTGGACTATCCAGGAGTGGGCTAGACAGTGCAGAACACGTTTTTGTGAGAAAATCCGGGACTGGGAGTGTGTTGGGGTCACCCTGCAAGTAGTAACCAAGGCTGCTGGAAGCCAGAGTGTGACTGATGTATGACTGGCAGGCTGCAGCTATACAGACAATCAGGGTGTGACCTGCATGCTGTTTGTGAGTGGCCCAGGTGGGAGCTACAGCAGCAAAATATTGTGAGGCACCCAAAGTTGCATGGCAGGTGACACAACCCCTCACTGGTCTGAATTGCACCCCAGACTGTCATAGGTCTGCAGATATGGGACATCTACCAAACGTATGGCAGAGCTAGTCACTGCAGCCATTAGACATTTTTAATATTAAAATTAAGTATTCAAATTTTAGAACTTACATTAGTGCATCAGCAGCTTGTTCTTGTCCTCTATGTAAATCCTGAGAGCCAACCTCCCCGATATTAACCAAGGTAGGCTCTTCTTTAGGCACTGCTACCTCTTCTGTTCCAGCAGTAGAAATGACAAATATTTCAGTTTTCCGATGCTTTGTGATCCCATCTTCCTGAAAGGCAGTTGTGTTCTGCAAATCCTTTCCAGGTCTGTTGTGTCCATCTCGGAGGGTAGACTGTTTAGATTCTCCCAAAGAAGATTTTGATCCAATATTAAATAAGCTTCCAAGGAACTGGAAAAAGCCTTCTTTGGGTTGTCTGTCACGATCTGCTGTTTTGCGTCCAGGAGCCAAACTGGGAAGGCTATTAGCCTTTTTTAATTCTTCTGTGATAACAGAGTTGCTTAGATCTTCCATGGAGTGGTTCTTCTCTGCATTTTGAGAAATCTTAAAAAAAAAAAAAAAAAAGAACAATAATGTTGAAACAGAACCAATACATCAATTTTCAGACTCTACTGCAGAGGTGAGCAAACTACGGCCAGCGGGACCATCCTCCCCGGCCCCCGAACTCCTGGCCCAGGAGGCTAGCCCCAGCCCCTCCCCCACTGTTTCCCCTCCCCTGTAGCCTCAGCTCGCTCGCTCTGCTACCAGCGCATTGCTCTGGGCGGCAGGGCTGTGAGCTCCTGGGGCAGCGCAGATGCAGAGCCCGGCCTGACCTGATGCTCTGTGCTGCACGGTGGCGGCGGCGTGGCCCAGCTCCAGCCAGGCAGCGCGGCTGTAGCGCCGCCAGCCACCGGTGCTCCAGACAACTCGGTAAGGGGGCACAGAGCAGGGGGGGATGGATAGAGGGCAGGGGAGTTCGGGGGGTAATCAGGGGGCAGGGGTGTGGATAGGGGGCAGGGCGGTCGGGGGGACAGGACAGGGGGTTGAATGGAGGCAGAGGTCTGGGGGAGGGCGGTCAGGAAGGAGGAGGGGGTTGGATGGGGTGGCAGGGGGCAGTCAGGAGACAGGGAGAAGGAGTGGTTGGATGGAGCAGGGGCCCCAGGGGGCCGTCAGGAATGAGAGGAGGGGTTGGATGGGGCGGTGGAGGTCCGGGGGCGGTCAGGGTACAGGGAGTGGAGGTATGTGAATGGGGCAGGGGTCCCAGAGGGGCCATCAGGGAACGGGGGGGTTGGATGGGGGGCAGATAGGAGGTTGGGGCCGGGCCATGACCCCCTCCCCTAACCGGCCCTCCATACAATTTAAGAAACCCGATGTGACCCTTAGGCCAAAAACTTTGCCCGCCCCTGCTCTACTCCAAAAAACCTTAAACTGTCTCTAAGCATTGCATTACTTCTGGCTGTTCTGCTACTTACGAGACCAGTCTTAAGAGCTTTGTCCAATCTCCTTTACTCTGATCTGCTATTTAAGATACCTCTACTTCTTTCTGTGGCAGAAATTGGCTCCATTATTGAGGACTTAAAATCAAAAGTACTTTTTTAAATTGTAACAGATGTCTTGAAAGGCCACTTTTATGAAAAACAGGCCTGGGCTTTGAGGCTCACAGGACAATGGTTGTGGAGGTAAAGCACTGTACGATGGAAACAGAACAAAAATAATTTGAGCTGGCAAAAAAAGGAGATGAAGCATGGAGCAGTTTTTCATAGAATGGTATTGCAAGCAAGCAGAAAAGATTTATTAGTTACGGCTGTGAAATGGTTTGGGACACAGGACCCAATTCTTTCATCCTTCGTGTATGTGAGTAGACTTCACTCATGTGCAAGTAGTCCCAGTGCAGTCAGGCCTGGTCTACACTACGAGTTTAGGTTGAATTTAGCAGCGTTAAATCGAATTAAGTCTGGACACGTCCACACGACGAAGCCCTTTTTTCCGACTTAAAGGGCCCTTTAAACCGGTTTCTTTACTCCACCTCCGACGAGGGGATTAGCGCTGAAATCGGCCTTTGCGGGTTGGATTTGGGGTAGTATGGATGGAATTCGACGTTATTGGCCTCCGGGAGCTATCCCACAGTGCTTCATTGTGACCGCTCTGGACAGCACTCTCAACTCAGATGCACTGACCAGGTAGACAGGAAAAGCCCCGCGAACTTTTGAATTTCATTTCCTGTTTGCCCAGCATGGAGAGCACAGGTGACCATGCAGAGCTCATCAGCACAGGTAACCATGATGGAGTCCCAGGATCGCAAAAGAGCTCCAGCATGGACCGAACGGGAGGTACGGGATCTGCTCGCCATACGGGGAGACGAATCAGTGCTAGCTGAACTCCGTAGCAGTAAACGAAATGGCAAAATATTAGAAAAAGTCTCAAAGGCCATGAAGGACAGACGCACATAACAGGGACACATGGCAGTGCCGCGTGAAAATTAAGGAGCTAAGGCAAGCCTACCACAAAGCCAGAGAGGCAAATGGAAGGTCCGGGACAGAGCCGCAAACATGCCGCTTCTATGCGGAGCTGCATGCCATGCTAGGGGGTGCAGCCACCACCACCCCAACCGTGTGCTTTGAGTCCATCAATGGAGAATCACACCACAGGAAAGCGGGTTCGGAGTACGAGGAAGATGATGATGATGATGATGATGAAGACAATGAAGATAGCTCACAGGAAGGAAGTGGAGAAACCGGTTTCCTCAACAGCCAGGATATGTTTATCACCCTGGACCTGGAACCCGTAACCCCCGAACTCACCCAAGGCGTGCTCCCAGTCCCTGAGGGCACACAAGGGACCTCTGGTGAGCGTACCTTTGTAAATATTACACATGGTTTAAAAGCAAGCGTGTTTAATGATTAATGATTAATTTGCCCTGGCAATCGCAGCCAGTACAGCTACTGGGAAAGTCTGTTAATGTGTATGGGGATGGAGCGGAAATGCTCCAGTGACATCTCCAGAAAGCTCTCCTTCATGTACTCCCAAAGCCTTTGCAAAAGGTTTCTGGGGAGGGCTGCCTTATCTCGTCCACCATGGTAGGACACTTTACCACGCTAGGCCAGTAGCACGTAGTCTGGAATCATTGCATAACAAAGCATGGCAGAGTATGGTTCCGGTGTTTGCTGGCATGCAGACAACATTCATTCCTTCTCTCTCTCTGTTATCCTCAGAAGAGTGATATCATTCACGGTCACCTGGTTGAAATGGGGTGATTTTATTAAAGGGACATTCAGAGGTGCCCGTTCCTGCTCGGCTGAACAGAAATGTTCCCTGCTGTTAGCCACGCGGTGGTGGGGAGGGGCGAAGTGATCATCCCAGAGAATTGGGTGTGTGTGTGGGGGGGAGAGGGGTAGTTGGGTTTGTGCTGCATGTTAACCCAGAAACCGCAGTCCCTCATTTTACATTGCAAACCCATTTTAAATGGCCAACCCAACGGGTTGTTGCTTAGTATGGGAAATGAGGGCGCTGCTGTTTGAAACCATTCCCACATTTATGAAGGTTAAAAAAGCCAAAAGACTGTGGCTTACCATGGCTGCCTGCAAGCCGAATTCTGTTGCCTGGCACTGCGTGAGTGATCTCTCACACCAAACTGGCAGGCCCTCAATATAAGAGGAAAAATGCAACCTTGTAACGAAAGCACATGTGTTGTGTAATGTGAACAGCAAAATTTAAGATGAAAGAGAGTACCCACTGTTCTCTAAAATGTGTCTTTTTTAACCACCTCTCCCTTCTCCTCCACCAGCTGCAAATGTTTCTCCTTCGCAGAGGCTAGTGAAGATTAGAAGGAAAAAACGGCGGACTCAGGATGATATGTTCTCGGAGCTCCAGATGTCCTCCCACGCTGACAGAGCACAGCAGAATGCGTGGAGACAGTCAATGTCAGAGTGTGAAAAAGCACAATATGAACGAGAGGAAAGGTGGCGGGTTGAATCGCGGGCTGAAGAGAGCAAGTGGTGCGTTGAAGAGGATAGGTGGCGTCAGCTTGCTGACAGAAGGCAAGAGTCGATGCTCCAGCTGTATGGTTGAGCTGCAGAAAAGGCAGCAGGAGCAGAGACCGCAGCTACAGCCCCTGTGTAACCAACAGCCCTCCTCCCCAAAGTTCCATAGCCTCCTCACCCAGACGCCCAAGAACACAGTGGGGGGGGGCCTCCGGCCACCCAGTCACTCCACCCCAGATGATTGCCCGAGCATCAGAAGGCTGGCCTTCAATAAGTGTTAAAGTTTTTAAGTTTTAAACTGCAGTGTCTCCTTTTCCTTCACTCCTCCCCCACCCCTCCTGGGCTACCTTGGCAGTTATCCCCCTAGTTGTGTGATGAATTAATAAAGAATGCATGAATGTGAAGTAACAATGACTTTATTGCCTCTGCAAGCGGTGCTCGAAGGGGGGAGGGGAGGGTGGTTAGTTTACAGGGAAGTAGAGTGAACCGGGGTGGGGGGGGGAAGGGTTCATCAAGGAGAAACAAACAGAAGTTTCACACCATAGCCTGGCCAGTCACAAAACTGGTTTTCAAAGCTTCTCTGATGCGCACCGCGCCCTGCTGTACTATTCTAACTGCCCTGGTGTCTGGATGCGCGTAATCAGAGGCCAGGCGATTTGCCTCAACCTCCCACCCCACCATAAATGTCTCCCCCTTACTCTCACAGATATTGTGGAGCGCACAGCAAGCAGCAATAACAATTGGAATACTCTGAAATTGGAATATTGGCTTCGCTGAGGTCTATCCGAGCCAGTAAACTGCACCAGCGCACTTTTAAACGTCCAAAATGCATATCCTACCACCATTCAGCACTTGCTCAGCCTACAGTTGAACAGGTCCTGACTACTGTCCAGGCTGCCTGTGTATGGCTTCATGAGCCATGGCTTTAAGGGGTAGACTGGGTCCCCAAGGATAACGATAGGCATTTCAACATCCCCAACGGTTATTTTCTGGTCCGGGAAGAAAGTCCCTTCCTCCAGCTTTCGAAACGGACCAGAGTTCCTGAAGACACGAGCATCATGTACCTTTCCCGGCCATCCCACGTTGATGTTAGTGAAACGTCCCTTGTGATCCACCAGGGCTTGCAGCAGCATTGAAAAGTACCCCTTGCGGTTTATGTACTCGGTGGCTTAGTGCTCCGGTGACAAGATAGGGATATGGGTTCCGTCTATCGCCCCACCACAGTTTGGGAATCCCATTGCAGCAAAGCCATCCACTATGACCTGCACGTTTCCCAGAGTCACTACCCTTGATATCAGCAGGTCTTTGATTGCGTTGGCTACTTGGATCACAGCAGCCCCCACAATAGATTTGCCCACTCCAAATTGATTTCTGACTGACCGGTAGCTGTCTGGCGTTGCAAGCTTCCACAGGGCTATCGCCACTCGCTTCTCAACTGTGAGGGCTGCTCTCATCCTGGTATTCTGGCGCTTCAGGGCAGAGGAAAGCAAGTCACAAAGTTCCATGAAAGTGCCATTATGCATGCGAAAGTTTCGCAGCCACTGGGAATCGTCCCACACCTGCAACACGATGCTGTCCCACCAGTCTGTGCTTGTTTCCCGGGCCCAGAATCAGCGTTCCACGGCATGAACCTGCCCCAGTAACACCATGATTTGCACATTGCTGGGGCCTGTACTTTGTGAGAGGTCTGTGTCCATGTCAATTTCCTCATCACTCTTGTCGCTGCACTGCGATCGCCTCCTCGCCTGGTTTTGCTTTGGCATGTTCTGGCTCTGCATATACTCCAGGACAATGCGCGTGGTGTTCATAGTGTTAATTGTTGTGGTGATCTGAGCGGGCTCCATGATCCCAGTGCTATGGCGTCTGGGCTAAAAAAAGGCGCGAAACTATTGTCTGACGGAGGGAGGGAGGGGCGAGTAATGACATGGCTTACAGGGATTTAAAATCAACAAAGGTGGCTGTGCATCAGGGAGAAACACAAACAACTGTCACACAGAATGGCCCCCCCAAAGATTGATCTCAAAACCCTAGGTTTAGCAGGCCATTGATTTCACGGAGGGAGGGGGAAGCAAATGAATACAGAACAAATCTGGTCCATCTATTTTTTACATCTTAAGCTGGCAGCAGACGGTGCAGTATGACTGATAGCCATCGGCATCTTCTGGGTGCTTGGCAGAAGATGCTGTATTACGACTGCTAGCCATCATCGTCAAGACGGTGCAATAGGACTGCCGGCAGGACTGAGTCTCCAGGAGACAAAACATGTCTGCCCAGGTGCCTCTGACCGAACTCACCGAGGAGTACGATGATGATGGATACCAGTCGTAATACACCATCCACCGCCAAAAGGCAAGGAGCTGCTGCTGTATAGCAATGCAGCCCCACGTCTGCCAGCACCCAGATAGCTGATGACGGCTACCAGTCATACTGCACCATCTACTGCCAAAAGGCAATTAGCTGCTGCTGTGTAGCAATGCAGTACCACGTCTGCCGGCACCCAGATGACATATGGTGACGGTGAGCTGAGCTGAGCAGGCTCCATGCTTGCTATGGTATGTTGTCTGCACAGGTAACCCAGGTAAAAAGGCGCGAATCGATTGTCTGCCGTTACTCTGACGGAGGGGGAGGGGCCTGACGACATGTACCCAGAACCCCCCGTGACACTGTTTTTGCATCATCAGGCATTGGGATCTCAACCCAGAATTCCAATGGGCTGCGGAGACTGCGGGAACTGTGGGATAGCTACCCACAGTGCAACGCTCCGGAAGTTGACGCTAGGCTCGGTACTGTGGATGCGGTCCGCCGACTTCATGCACTTAGAGCATTTTATGTGGGCACACATACAATCGACTGTATAAAACCGATTTCTATAAAACCGGCTTCCATAAATTCGACCTAATTGCGTAGTGTAGACATACCCTCAGTGTGACTACTCACATGAGGGAGGGTTGCAGGATCATGCCTTAAAGATGGACTTTATTAAAAAACAATGAATTACTTATGGAACTACGTAAGGGAAACATGCATATTTGCCTTTTAAATTGGCAGATGGATTCACGTCCTTTATCTGCCGTTACCAATTCTTCCTATTAATCAATTTTTCTAGAATTAGCTATCACTCATTTCTGTAAAGGAGGATCTCTGACCACTGTTTTGGGCAAGGAGAGGGGATTCCCCAAACAGAGAGAGATCAAATTAGGCTCTTGTCCTTCATCAGCTCAAAAAGACAGTGGATTATTTCTGCAAAAAACATACAGTCTCAGAGACCAAGAGCCCATGCCTGCTTGCAAGCAAAATACCTTTTTACATTTCCTTCTATGGGGAGGTACCTGTAGGCTCTGTCTCTCTCAAACTAACATGTTAAGGTATGAAAACACCCACACCTTCCTTAGCTGTAATTCGTAAGAACTTATTCTGATCAACAGGACAGGGGAGGAAGAATTTGAATAAATATAAATCTGTGTAGGATCTTTATATCAGCAATATCTTTGGATAAGAGTAAGCAACTCTATTGTGTAACAGTTAGCACTCACTTATCCTACCCATGCAGTAGGACAGTATTTTCATTAACTCCCTTGTTCTGTTTCTATTTGCGGACACATCCCTTTTAGATAATTGAGATGGGCATACTGAGTGCTATGCTAGTTATTTTAAGTAGATAGAATAAGAGTTTTGTTCAGTAGAAGGACTACCCAATGGTTGACAAGCCTGGGTGATGAAAAGCAGTATTTTAATGAAGTGCCTCCTTTTAGACATGGGGACCAGTGATAATTTTGATGAGAGGCAGGCAACAGGTTACTTCAGAGTTTTTCTTACAGTTAAATACATTGATCCTTGACCACCAACTCAATATTTTACTATTTATTTTTTTCCTTCAAAGAGTGGAGTATGTTTACTCTGCTATTTCATAAGTCCAGTTATTAACATTTTTAGTTTTGTGGCACGATTCCCCTTCTTCGGGCTATGGTATTGAAAAAAGCAGAACATTGCAAATGAACATAAACTAAAGTGGAACCTTACTAATTTACACTTCAATAATCTCCATACCATGTATACAAAAAATGCCCTTTCTCCTCACTCTTCAGCAAAAATTAATGACAGAGTCAGTGCTAAAGGAAGGTATTTTGTTTTTACAAAATGTTTTCTCAAAACATTTACCAATGTGCCAGGTACTGGCATCTTAATTAAAATTAATAAAAGTTTAAATAATTAAGTGTAATATACCAAACCACTAATCTAGGCACATGCAGAATAACAATTATAAATCATGTAAAATGAAACTATATTCCTTGCTCAGTTAATCAACAAGGACCATCTATAAGCAGGATTTTCTATTGTATTCAGGGTTTTATAAGTATCAGAGGGGTAGCCGTGTTAGTCTGAATCTGTAAAAAGCAACAGAGGGTCCTGTGGCACCTTTGAGACTAACAGAAGTACTGGGAGCATAAGCTTTCGTGGGTCAGAACCTCACTTCTTCACTTGCATCTGAAGAAGTGAGGTTCTGACCCACGAAAGCTTATGCTCCCAGTACTTCTGTTAGTCTCAAAGGTGCCACAGGACCCTCTGTTGCTTTTTACAGATTCAGACTAACACGGCTACCCCTCTGATACTTGACACCATGCAAGGCACTGCATTTAGCCGTATGGAATGGAAATCTATCAACCTCATGAAGAAACTTGCACAAATACAGACAGAGATCATCTTCCTTTCCAAATGCAAACGGATGGACATCATACCAAATGGACTGAAGGTGAAAAATCCATTGCTATCTACATACTGCNCACTTGCATCTGAAGAAGTGAGGTTCTGACCCACGAAAGCTTATGCTCCCAGTACTTCTGTTAGTCTCAAAGGTGCCACAGGACCCTCTGTTGCTTTTTACAGGGTTTTATAACACACTCATCACCATGGGCTCATCAGTTACCATCCATCCACAAATACATCAATCCCCCCACCCCCAATATTTATTGGTCACCCCTCTAGGCCTACATACACTCTTTCAAAATCACTAAGATTAACCCTTTCACAAAAGCCTGGTAAAGAAAGGCCTTGCAATGTGCTCTTACACAGCTCTGCCTCTCAGATCAAGAAGGGGGAAATACAAGCCACACAGTTGAAGGCCCCTTCCTGAATCCCACCTGCTTCCCAGACCTTTTTCTGATCAACTGCTGAAGTATCACAAGGGGATGTGATGATGTCTATTTTAGCCAACATGCCATTTATTGCTGTACAGGTCAACAGCATCCACTGGAAGTGAATTAGAAAGCAGCACAGCTCTCTGAATGCAGCAACGAAGTTATCTCTGCACATGGCACTTCCAAGCAAGCAGGCTGCCATATTCTGCACTAGTCGAAGTTTACAAGTAGCATGCAGATGAAGCCCAAGGGAGAGCACATTACTAAATTCTCATCTAGCAGAAACTAAGTACTTTATGTAAGAATTTTTTTGCTTGGTTTACTTACTAGTTGACAACATTTACTAATTCACAACAGATTTCCTCTACTTTCAATTTTTGTAAAAACATTTATTTTAAAGAGGAAGATGTGTTTTCAGGAGCCAGGCACCACAGTGGGTTAGTTAGTGAATTAATCACTTCTGGGGACCAGGAGTCCAGACCTCCATACTCTCCACACACGAATCTCCTACTGTGACAGCTCTGTGCACAGAAAGCCTGTAAGCTTGTGCCCCTTAGTTTTAATCATGATTCATGTCCCATTGAAAAGCTGTTTGGTAGTCCCTGCTTGCACAAACACTGAATCACTTACACAATTCAGGGTAATTGGGGGTTTCCATGTGAAAGTAGGCTTCTAAGTCTTTAACAATAATGAGTGTTGCAGGCAGGTGTGCCCATGCTGATACAGCAAAACTCCTGAGAAACATTTAAATTGCAGCAAGTCAACGTGTATTATTTTAATGCACATATTAAGTCTGACAACAGAAGCTATGCAAAGCTATCATTTCCCAACACACGAATGTATCAATCCTTCCCTTCATATTTCAAATATTCTCCCCCTTGCCTCACATTTGTTAGTGCTCTAAGACAACATTTTTGTTAATTATTTTCTTTATCTTTTGCAATACGATAGCCCCTCGAGCATCCAATCTAGATCACGATCCCACTGTGCTAGGCATTGTACAAGCAACACTGCTCGTTCTGTCTTTTAAATTTATATATTGTGGCACTGGGATATCCAAATTAATGAGGCGAGACTGCACTGTCTTTACATCCAATAAGCCTTTGTTGTTGCTAGAACCCTCATGCTCAACTTCCCATCAGAGGCAGCATTGTCCCATCCCCCCACCCCCACCCCAAGACTTTCACTCTCCATTCCCTCTGCCTTTAAGCTCATTTCATTTGCAACCCAGCTACTGGGGAAAGGTAATCCAAGAATATAATGTAAGACAAATAACTTGACTCAAACCAAGATTAAGGACATTTCATTAATGGCTGAGGGGCTGATCCAACAAACACAACTGGACACAGTGTTCACTGCTACCATAAATAGTCCCACTGAAATGCTGGATTAAGTCCCAAGGATACAGTAATACCCTAAAGACAGACTGTTTGGCCATAGGATTTACTTATCATTAAATATAAAGAGCAGCTATTTGTGACCATTGATTGTTGATTTCTCTCAGTTACCGCGTGGGCAGCAGTTCAAGTTGCCAGAGGCGCTAATTTAGCAGGGTATATGTCAATCTGCCAAGAGTACAATCTCTTCTATTATCCTAACAAGTGAATGAAATGAAAATATTAAAAGCATTAAAACACAGATTTCCATGAACAAAAGACACAGCTTCCAGCCATAACAGTGAGACACCTCAGACTAGACTCTAACTCCCTCCTAAATGAGCACCGATTATGAAGCGTAAATTCTAGACAGCACCATGACAATCCATTGTTAACTATTTGTTTTATTATACTGGACTTTGTGGAGGGAGCACACCTTGCAAGCATATTCATATATTTTAATTTTATTACCATTATACCCGAGCAAATTATCATTTAAAATTAGGGCTGTCAAGCTATTAAAAAAACTAATTGTGCTGCTAAACAACAATAGAATACCATTTATTTAAATAGTTGGGATATTTTCTACATTTTCAAATATATTGATTTCAATTACAACACAGAATACAAAGTGTACAGTGTTCACTTTATATTTATTTTTGATTACAAATACGTACACTGTAAAAAACAAAAGTAATAGTATTTTTCAATTCACCTAATACAAGTACTGTAGTGCAATTTCTTTATCATGAAAGTTGAACTTACAAATATAAAATTATGTACAAAAAATAACTGCATTCAAAAATAAAACAATGTAAAACTTCAGAGTCTACAAGCCCACTCAGTCCTACTTCTTGTTCAACCAATCGCTCAGACAAACAAGTTTGTTTACATTTGCGGGAGATAATGCTGCCCGCTTCTTGTTTACAATATCACCTGAAAGTGAAAACAGACATTTGCATGGCATTATTGTAGCCAGCATTGCAAGATATTTACATGCCAGATGCGCTAAAGATTCATATGTCCCTTCACGCTTCAACCATCATTCCAATAGAGACCATGTGTCCATACTGATAAGTGGTTCTGCTCGATAACCATCCAAAGCAGTGCGGACTGACACATGTTCATTTTCTTCATCTGAGTCAGATGCCACCAGCAAAAGGTTGATTTTCTTTTTTGGTGGTTCGGGTTCTGTAGTTCCGCATCGGAGTGTTGCTTTTTAAAACTTCTGAAAGCTCTACACCTCATCCCTCTCAGATTTTAGAAGGCACTTCAGATTCTTAAACCTTGGGTCGAGTGCTGTAGCTATCTTTAGAAATCTCAAATTGGTACCTTCTTTGCATTTTGTCAAATCAAATGTGAAAGTGTTCTTAAAACGAACAATATGTGCTGGGTCCTCATCCAAGACTGCTATAACATGAAATATATGGCAGAAGGCGGGTAAATCAGAGTAGGTGACATACAATTCTCCCCCCAAGGAGTTCAGCCACATATTTAATTAATGCATTATTTTTTTAACGAGCATCATCAGCACAGAAGCATGTCCTCTGGAATAATGGGCAAAGCATGAAGGGACATACGAATGTTTAGCATATCTGGCACGTAAATACCTTGCAATGCCGGCTACAAAAGTGCCATGCGAATCCGTGTTCTCGCTTTCAGGTGATTGTAAACAAGATGTAGGCAGCATTATCTCCCATCAATGTAAACAAACTTGTTTGTCTTCGCGATTGGCTGAAAAAGAAGTAGGACTGAGTGGACTAGTATGTTCTAAAGTTTTACATTTTTTGTTTTTGAGTGCAGTTATGTAACAAAAAAAATTTACATATGTAAGTTGCACTTTCACCATAAAAAGACTGGACTACAGTACTCGTATGAGGTGAATTGAAAAATACTATTTCTTTTGTTTGCCATTTTTACAGTGCAAATATTTGTAATAAAAAACACTATAAAGTGAGTCTTCTTTACTTTGTATACTGTATTATAATTGAAATTAATATATTTGAAAAAGTAGAAAAACATCCAAAAATATTTAATAAATTTCAATTGGTATTCTATTGTTTAACAGTGCAATTAAAACTGCAATTAATTGAGATTAATTTTTTTAATCACGATTAATATTTGAGTTAATCGCATGAGTTAACTGTGATTAATCAACAGCCCCGCTTAAAATGTATCATTTTGTGGTTGAGATACAGTGTAATGAAATGGTAAGAGGAGAGGACTGTAGTCAAGAATTCTGGATTCTCACCAACTCATCTCATGTCCTTGGACAAGTCACTTAACCCTGCAGTGTCTCAGTTTACCTATGTGAAATGCTCAGCATTCTTACCTACCTCACAGCATTGCTCTACAACTTTATTCATTAGTGTAAGTAAAGTGTTTTGAGATCCTTATATGAAAGGCACCACAAATCTACAAAGTAGCATAATTTTATGTGCTGCAGTTGTTCAAACACTGTACATTAAACAAAATTCACCAAGAAATAGTTGGAGTAGTTGGCAGACCTATATATTCCCACAGAGAATAGCTATGGCAAAACTACTGTCAGCATATTTTCTCTCATCAGTGAAGAAAAAGAGCGTTGCCCCTTTTGATACTGTCTTCCATTTGCTTTGCACTGTGTGGGCTATACTGCAACCCATGGATCTCACATATGAAGCAGGCTTCTGTTTTCCATACAGTGTGAAAGAAAAAATTAGGTATCCTTGAGCAACTGACGTAATTAACTACTGCAGTCTCTATATTTCCAGGACATACCAGGTGGAGGTGGAATTATGAGACGAGGAAAGGCATACAATTAGAAATATTTTTTTTGGTATTCTGTTTCAATTTTTCCTAACAATAAAGGCAACTAGACAATAAATAAGTATTAACTAAGGAAGTGCTGCACTTCACTAATTATATTCAAGACAAAGATGGATTTAGCATTTAGGAATAGTTTTTTGGTGAAGGGGGTTAAAAAAGAGGCTAGAGGAGATAAAAAACAAGAAGTCTCTACCAGCCCTAAAATCTATTATTCTATAATTACTTTTAAAATAATTAACAACACAAGATAATCAAGACATACCACAGAAAAAATGCATGAAAAGCTAAACAAAGAATGAGAATCCAGTATCTTAAGAGTGAAATTAATTTTGTAAAGGTATTTTGTGAAAGAAAATAACTGGCTCATGCACCTTTTAGGGCTTTTTATTCTGCATAAAGACGACTTAATAAGGCTTGATATTTAAAAATAGCCAAAAAACAAAAACTTTTTTTCTGCTTTTTATTATATTAACAATTCTCGCCTTGTTTGCCCAGGAAGACACTGATGCCCGGAAAACTAATGAAATGATAACATTGCTTTAGTTAAAATGAAAGTTCATTAATGGGAAGGGATTTTTAGTCAGACTTTAATTTTTCCATTTGCTTTTAACAAGTACTTAATTTTAAGGCTAGTCAACATTTTGGACACAAGATGGTCCGTAATAAAGATTCAACACCCTTGCCCTGTCGATTAAGGTGCTATGAGTTCACAATAAGCAGTTGCTAACACATTCAGAAGGTAGCCTATCAAAATTAAGGAACACCAGACGATGTTATTGAGATCAGAAAACAAGCAGGGAAAAGTGTTTTTTGTTTTTTTAAATAAAAAGGACAGCAAAAAAGGCCCCATATAAAACACAACATTCTTTATAAGTCACCTTTAAGGGAAAATCTGAAGGCAATAAATGCTTCTAGAAAGACAAACGGAAGTTTTAAAATAAAGTTCCATTGACATTTGGATAGTTATTTCAAGTTTCTTGTTCCTGATTTTTGCCTGGCGCTACAGTAAATCTCTCTGATTGAAGATCTAGAGTTAGTACTCATTTATCTTCTTTACAGATGGATCTACTGTAGTAACTAAAAAGACATGAATTAATTGCCTCACTTATTCTCTTTCATCTCTAAATCCTGTCAATATAACTGTTCTGTTTCTTTTTTCAATGAACATGTTTTGAGGTGCATTTTTGGTAGCCCATTACCATATAACTGATGCTTCCTTTGACTTTTTAAAAATAATTTTTCAGTAAGAGTGAAATTCATCTTTTCCTTTCACACAGACTGAGCAATCAGGCTGCATATAATAAGTGGGGTGGGAAGGTATGATGTTCACCCACACACACATCCTACCAGCAGACTACGAGACTACGTAAGTGCAGACATTGTGTTTAATCCACTCCCAAAGGGGTCTTCTGGTACCAACTTGTTCTAAGTTCTGCCCAATGTTCCTCATGCCACCTTTGGTGAGGGAGCTTGTGACCCAAGCTTCTCCTTCTTGAAGGGCCTCATAAGACACGCCCTCTGCCTCTGGGTGAATGTAACCATTACAGAATTAGAGATTTTTAGGAAGGATCCTCTTGAATAGTCTACTGCTGCAATCAGGGTCAGCTCTGGCTTTTTTGCCGCCCCAAGCAAAAAAAAACAAAACCAAACCTGCAGCACAGCCAGAGCCAGGGTGCAGGGGGACTCCCTGCGCTGCAGATGTGCCCCGGCTAGTGGGGGGAGGGGGAAGGAGCGGGGGGGAGAGAGAGAGAAGGGTGGCAGCCAGGGCTTCAGCGGGACACTGCCACACAGCCCCGCCGCCTGCTGGGAGGGCTCTGCGCTGCTCCGGTCGGCTGGGAGGGAAGGACACGGGCTGCCTTGCCGGGCTTGCTGCAGGGCACTCCCGTCCTCTGCGCCGCCGCCCCCTACAGGGCAACCAGAGCGGAACACCACCAAAAAAAAGCTGTGCCGCCCTAGGATTGGGCGGAATGCCGCCTCCTACAAGCTGCCGCCCCAAGCACCAGCTTGCTTGGCTGGTGCCTGGAGCCGGCCCTGGCTGCAATGTTGCCAACTCTCATGATTTTATTGCAAATCTCATAATTTGACATTTATTTTAAAGTCCTAGCTTCTGGAATCATGTGATAATGTGAGAATCTCAGATTTAAAAAAACGTTTCTAGACCTCATGGCTGAAGAGAAAAGATTGAAAACGTGAACCCTAAAAGCTCAAAGCCAGAAGGCAAATAAAAGCCTGCCACATATATTTTTTTTAAATCTCAAGATTTTTAAGGCAGTCTCGTGATTTTTGAACACTCACATGTGGCAGTACTGCTCCAGCCCCCTGTTCTCCCAAAAGTGAAGTAGTTCCTCTCTCCAACTTCACTAATTAAGTCCCATAAACAGGTATCCAGCAAGAGTCCACACTCCAGCTGAGAAATGTTACTTTGTGTTAACACATTCAAAGCCAACATAAATTAGAACTTTACTTTAAAAAAGCATGTAGTAAGCTTGCGAAGATATTGGTCCCAATCTTGATGTGACACATTTTACAGGGATGGAATTTACACAGATGAAAATGAGATGAGAATCAGGTCCATTAGGTGTAGATAATCTGTGAAGGCAACAAAAATGTATAGCTGTCTTCATAACATATGTTAATTAAGCCAGAACTTAAGAGTTGTACGGTCATGCTCCTTGACACTGAGTTCTACCATTATGGCAAGAGCACAAATAAGGCCATATTTATGTTACCTTTAAATGATACAATATTTAATGTTTAAAAGTAGAGATACAAACCTTTCTAAAAGTGCACATTGCAATTTCTCCATCAAAACTGTACCAAGTCATTTTCAGGCCTAGAGCTCATCACAGTACAAGTATTTGTGGAGCAGCTGGTAGTAGAGCTGAAGTTAAGTAGATCTGCATTTCAACTATAAATCACTGTTTTAAGAGGTTTATAGAAAAGCTGTCAAAAAAATCCCATACACATTTTAAGATGAAGCAAAAAAAATTTAATATCTGTTCCAGGGAAAAAAAGAAGTGGCCCATTTTAAGTAATAATAAATAATGACAACAACAAAATTAATAGGTTTGGGACACTGATTTTGTACTCCTGCAATGCAGAGACTAAAAATGCTCAAGCACTATATACCTCTATGGAGCTATATGTTTATTAATAATAACGGCATTGAAAAGCTGCCTTTCTAAATGGAACATTTATTCAGAAAGAACCATGTTTACAGCCCTGGCTGTAACACAATCTGCAAATAAGTAATGTCAATTAGCAATGTACCTTCTGGTAGTGAATTCAAGGGTGAGGTCAATGCATATAACAAATAAAAATTCAAAAACGTTTCCTGGATATTGATCAAACAAAGGCTGACTAACATACTTCCCCAAGTAAATAGCTAAAATCATTCTTTTAGCATTTCAGAAGATGACCACATTCATCTATTACATACACTTCCCCCTATGGGCTGGAAATTTCATCAAAGTTGGAAAAACATTTAATATGTGTGAAAGATGCAGAATTGACAGTACTGGGAACTGAAAACCTTAATACAGCCACACAAAAGTACAACAGTTGTACAAGTTTTTCACCTCACTTCAGCCAGTTCATCAACTCTGATTTGTAGGGATAACCTCTACTTTGGAGGGAAAGGGACTTCTAATCTCCAGGCTATTCTATCCTTGTCCTCTCTGCTGAGACCATTAATAAGTGTACAAAAACACCATCACATGGACATGTGTCCACCAGGAATGTGACAGATGACCAACAGATTTTATACAGGCTAATAAATAGTCATTAGATGGTAGTGAGTGTTATCCACAACTAACCTCAACTGGATCTGAACCAGTCACAGACTCATATCCCCCTTTTAGTTCGATGGGCCACCCTCCACCCATATGTGCATAGGTGTATGCATACAACCCATCTAGAAATCTCAATTATTTGTGAAAGGGCAACTGTAAAAGGACTATTCAGAAGAATTAAAAAAAAATAAATCTAGTGATCTAATCCAATAAAACTGAAACACCTGTCTTCCAACACCAACCATTATTCATGACTCAAATTGCTGAACCATTGAGTCTCTCAACAATTTCTTTGAACTGGGTAGCAATACTTTATCTATTAAGGATCTTTACACAAGACAGCTCAACTTGGCTGACATCAAATACAGTACAATGAGGTCCTGTTTCAATTAACTTTAAACCTTAAGCCAAATCCATCTTTTTCCCCCTCCATCTCAACATTATCCAATTATCTGTAATTTTACTAAATTGCATATACAGAAAATAATTTATTTGGCATTGTATACTACACATTTCTAAAATACACTAACAGTTGTTTTGAGACACAGTCTAGAAAGAAACATCCAGGGATGCTCTAAGGACCCACCAGGTAAGTCACACAAGGGCACTGAGGGAGAGCAGTTTAACTGTAACTCCACAGGCGTCCTTGAGATACTCAGCAAATGGCCAGCATTCTGACAATATGAACACTGCACCTTCTTTACAAAGCCAACTCTCAGACATAGGCACAATGAATTACCACAGGAAATAATGTGATGCACATTATAAAACCACAAATAAAAGGTGAAATTATTCAACAAGGAACTCTACCAACATGATGGAGAGTATTTAAGTTTAGATTCCTTGCAGCCAGAACCTTCTGACAGAATTTTCTTTCACACCAATCTTTAGTATAACATTGCAGAAAAGATGGCTGAAGCACACTCTGCATAGAGAATTTCATTATTTGCTGTAATTACAATAGACTTATAACAAAAATAATTGCTGAATTAGTATTATTCTTTGCTAAGTAAAAAACAAATGAGGTTTGGTGGGGTTTTTTGTTCTGTTTTAAACTAGAATAACACAATAGTCAGTAAAAACAAGAAACCACTAGGTCACTGGTTCAAACGACTGATGGTCCCTTTGCTCCACCCACACATCCTGCTCATTCTTTCCCTTAGAAACCTTCTCATTTTCATATTTCATCCTATATACCCCTTATGCTTCTAACAGTTCTATTCAGACACACCAAATGCCCTCTCTTTTCATTGAAATCCTTCCTCAAAACCAACTTCTTATGTAAAGTTTTTCACCAATAATCCAAAATAGAAAGATATTGTGTGTGTGTGTTTTTTAAAAGGGAGAAAAAGAGCCACTGTTTTGAGACTGTATCTCACCTGGTTCCCTAGCATGTTGTGTGTCTGTATTGTAGGTGAGACATAGATTGTAAGTCTTTTTGGGAAAGGTCCATTTCTTTCTCTGTATATTTTCAACACTCAGCAATAATAAATTCAGTGCAAGTCAGTAGCATCTGAAAGACATCTTCTGTACAGTGGCCTACCTGAAATGACAGGTGTCCACACTATAGTTTGCACTAACTTGTACTCTCATGAACTGTCTGAGCAGACACACCAAAAATTGAATGGATGTGACTAGAGAATGAACTACCCTCTCACCCCTAAAAGTCATCCCACTTGATGAGGGTCCAGGCACAAAGGGGCGGAGGCAATCTTGAGAAAAGTTGCACTGAAAGTAGCAGCGCTGTATGTAATTATATATACTGTGAAATAAATGTGAATGGCATTCTGCAGGCAAAACAGTGTTCCTGCCCCAAACCTCTTACAATAGAAGGCCCTGATCACATGAGACTAATGGTCCTTTTGCAGGATTGGGGCATAAATTAAGACACAGTAAGATGAAGCTTCGCCTCATATCAAGAAAGATATATTAGAATCAGAAAATGTACAGAGAAGGGCACCATTATTAGGGGTATAGAACAGCTTCCATATGAGGAAGGATTAAAAAGACTGACTGTTCAACTTGGAACAGAGATGACTAAGGGGAGATATGATAGAGATCCATAAAATCATGCATGGTGTGGAGAAAGTGAACAAGGAAGTGTAGTTTACCCCTTCACATAACGCAAGACCCGGGGTCACCCAATGAAATTAATAGTCAGCAGGTTTAAGAAAACAAAAGGAAGTACTTCTTCACACGGCACACAGTCAACCTGTGGAACTCATTGCCAGGAAATGTTGTGACGTCCAAAACTATAAATGGGTTCAAAAAAAAGAATTAGATAGGTTTATGGAGAATAAGTGCATCAATGTCTATTAGCCAAGATGGTCAGGGACACAACCTCATGACCCTAAGCCTCTGAGATGCTCCAGGGGATGATGCACTAAATAACTGACCTGTTCATTCTCTCTGAAGCATGAGATGTTGGCCACTGTCGAAAGACAGGATACTGAGCTAGATGGACCATTGGTCTGGCCCATTATGGCCATTCTTAAGTTTAACATTGGTAATGAGGAAGGAGGAGGAGGACAAGGATTACAGCAGAAAGATCATACAGTTGTTTTCGTTGGTAACTTGTGTGATTTGAGGCCCCTCAAGGTTGTTTGTTTTAAAATGATGCCATCACTGCATAGAGAAGACTAGTACTTCTAGTTCACATGGAAGAAGCATTAGGGAGGCACTTGGCAAAATTCCTGTTCCTTGGATAAAATTATAACTTTCTTCTCCAGGACTGTGAATCCTGCATGTTTCATTAGCATTAAATGTGCATTTATTTAGCTGGTAAGCAAGGATAGGGACTTCAGAATCATTGAAATGTTGGGATGGAAGGGACCTCAAGAAGTCGTCAAGTCCAGCCCCCTGCACTGAGGCACGACCAAGTAAACTTTCTATCAGGGGCTTGAAGCAGACATGGTCTTTTTCTGTGTATATCAGTGCCTAGCACAGTGGAGACTCAATCCCTGACTGTGGCCTCTAGGCACCACCACCATAAAAATAGTAAATAACAACAGTACTAATACTACTACTTAACAAGGGGGAAGGAGGAAGGCAAGCAGTAAACACTGGCTCAGTGAAAATTAATAAATAAAATCATACCTTTAACAGCTCAGGGAGAAGCGTTCTTTCCTTTTTATCACTTTTCACACTGATGGATTCTTCTTCCTTATTTGCAAAGCTGAAAATCAAAAATAAATTGAACTATTTTAAAGACCTGCATTAGGCAGAGCTACTTAACACAAGAGGCACTGCATCATGCAATTTAAAAGCAAAGCTGAAAGGTACGGTATTTGTTTGTTTGTTTTTGGTTAAAAAAAAAAAGAGCACATTGCACATATCTACTCTTAAAAAAAATACAAAATTCTGCCTGCAACACTGGGACTGAGCATGCTCAGTTGCTGTATGGAGATGGTGCATGCACAATATGTGCATGGCACACTGGAGCTATGAGGAAACGGCACATGCTCAGTGCAGATGGAATCTTCAAAAACTTCAGCTGTCAAACTAACAAACCTCTAAACATGTCCAAACTGAGATTTTTTTCCAGACAGAAGCTTATAACTTGGCCAAATTTGAGTGAATTTTCACAGGGACAGCAAAAGGCACAACACTGACACCAGGGCGACCACTCTGCTAAAGTTTAAGTCCTTGTTCCAAGGCAGGGATATGCTAGAGCATCTCGAAAAAATTCTTACAAGAAGTTTGTTAACAAGAACAAAACCAACATACTTTCCCCCCTATTCTTTTTCTTGGGAATGGCAGATAATTTTTGCTGAAACTTTCCCAAAAAACTTCAGCCTTAGGCAGGCAATTGGCATGAAAATTTCAGCCAAAACAGTTTAAGTTACAAGCAACTGAAAACAGGGTCCCATAATGGGAAGTGTCAGACAACCTTAACTATAGTCATTGCTGCCTGTTCTTCCTGTAATATGCCAACAATCCAAACCAATCTCACTCTTACCTTCATTCCCCTGCATGCAAAAATAGGGAAGAAGAAAAGTTCACTTGATGGCTTCTCAACAATTTGTGAAGACAGTCTTATACCAAGGTACCCTGTATTTATGAAACACTGTGCTATAGTAAGATGATCATCATCTAGTGTATCTCTTACTCAATAAAGCCTTCTCAGTCTACTTAGATTCATACTACAGGTGAAAGGCACATTTCTGTCACTGTATGTTTCTTTATATGTAAAAGAGGATTTGAAAGTTATTGGCTTTTTGAAAATAAGGAAAAAGCCTCTACACATGCTTCTTTTAAAATAACCAGGAATAGTGAAGTGTCTTCTCTGGTTTCATTGGAGAATTTAGAAAGCTCTCTCAGTTAACTGGCTGCTGGGCCATGTGCGTGTCTAACTCTTTCACAAAGAGTTTTACTCCCAGGTGTTTGTCAGGAGTTTGAGCTAAATGTGTTAAATACACGTGTTTGAGTTAAATACAAAAAAATTGTCAACAGTCTGACTAAAAATCCCTCCCCCTCTCAATTGCTCAGATTTCAAAAGTCCTCCAACAGAAAGTAAACAAGACCAGCTATTTCTAACTTTAAAGAGCAGTATTTAGCCATTAAGCCTTTTATGCAGAGACAGAAAGAGCCATTTCTTTTCTCTCTTTCACAGGTTAGGGTTAAGCTCAAAAACAACTACAGTAGGATCACTATTTTAAAGTATTTTTAAACACTTGTCCAGAAGTATTAAGCTCATTCAACAGGCACTTTTTAAGCACATATATAAACAGAAAGAAATAATAAAATTAAAGCTTTAGTCCACCCTGCTGCATCTCAGAGAGAAAGTTTTGATGGATTAATACTGTATCCCTATTAATTTCTTGTCTTGCCTTGCATGTGTTCCATGAGGAAGATTTCACAACCTCCTTTAGGCAGATCATCGCTCCATAATAAAAATTCTTTACTGTATTTAACCTAGTTTCTCCCCTCTTAGGGCAAAATCCTACTCTCAGATCTATATGGCTTATCTTGATGCTGATATACTTGATGTCAATAGGAGCTCCCTGCATATAGCAAAAACTGAATAATGGGGTTGACATCCACTACAAGAGGAGGATTTTCCCCTAAGCCTTTAGGGCATTGCTTCTTATGGGACCAATCTGGATTATTAATAAAACTCATCCTGTCTTTTTCTTATGACATGTATTTATAGCCCATTAGAATCCTACCCCATCATCATTTTTCCTCTACCCTTTACCCTCTCCTTCATAAACCATGTTTTCTAAAACTTTTAGCATTTTTGGCTGCTTTTTTACAGACAAAAGGCAATATCTTTAAAGTATAATACTGACAGATACCAGATTTATTTTGTTCTAGCATCAGCCTCGCTTGGACAGGGTACTGTAGAATCCTGCAATATGTGCAGTGAATCAAGAGTTAACTTGTGTTTAGTTCTTAGGCAAATGTCTTAAAATAAACAAAGTAGAAAAAACACAGCTTTACTTTCTAGCCACATTAAAAACAAAACAAAAACTTTCCCCCACCCTCCAAAACTAAACCTGAAAGTTACCTTATTAAATTAAAGAACAGGAGTACTTGTGGCACCTTAGAGACTAACAAATTTATTAGAGCATAAGCTTTCGTGGACTACAGCCCACTTCTTCGGATGCATCCGAAGAAGTGGGCTGTAGTCCACGAAAGCTTATGCTCTAATAAATTTGTTAGTCTCTAAG